>NC_056727.1:395651251-395736251 GCF_019279795.1 Protopterus annectens
GCCCATGTCTTCTACAGCAACAGCTGTGCATATACACTGTATTTGGAGGTAGATTTGGACACTCAAACCCCTAGGAGAGGGGTGAGGACAACATAAATTCATTGTGATGCCAATTAGCTCAGATTACATGTGTCCAGTGAACACGTGTGCAAAATGGACAGCGATGTATGGGGCGAGATTCTTTTTTGTTGGAACAGATTGCCCCTTTTTTTTAGGTGAGAGTGGGATGTTGGGGAGGGGTAGTAGATATATATGTGGGGAGGTAGGTTGGGTAGGTTAACAGACAAGACAAACAAAACGTATACAGGGGCAGTATATGACACATGTGGGGGTAAATACCTTGGATGGGGAGGGGTGTTTGGAAGTCGCAAGCCCATGAGCCCCCAAATGGAAACAGTGGGACTGAGGTCCCCACCCATGGGCAGTCACCACTGCACCTTCATGGCTCCAAAGGTGGCCGTGTTGGCGGCTGGGTAGGAGGGGCAGGCTCACCCTCTAATTGTGCCACTCAGCCCTCAAGCTGGCATAGCTGATCTCGAAAAGCCCTATCGATCTCCCTACACACCATGGCCTGGACCTGATTATGGGTGACTGGTTCCTCTCTGCCCCCACTCCCGGGGGCCGAGCCTCATCCTCTGCAGTGATTCCACCCAAAGGTGGTGTAGGGCCAATGGAGGAGGAGGTCCCAGGCTGGGCCCCAGACATGCTGGTGCCCGGTGCCATGGCCAGCTGAGGTGGGACAGGTGGGTCCGCTGGGACCGGCCTTCCCATACGAGCTATGGTGTTGCAGTTTACAGACAGATACCGGTTAGTAATAGTCAACAGCATTCAGAATTAGTTATAACAACATGCATAGGTATACCCATTAACCCAAAACACCAGATTTAAAACAGTTGTAGAGCAAGCAGAGCACATGCATATATGGAACAACAGTGGCCATTACAACAGCATGCAGGTTTCATTGATGGCAACAGGCCACCAATATGGGGGTATTTTAACATGGCACGTGCATAGAAACAAATGTAAATATTTATAAACCAATAGGACATGTATCCCAACAAAAGTTTGGAGTGTACACATACCGATTGGGGTGTTTCATTGGGATATTTTTCCACATATGGTAGGGGTGAAAGAGAGAGTTCAATTAACAACTAATATATCCTTGTAGTTTCCACAACATTCTTAGTCACTGCAGAGATCTGTCCTTTACATGTATTATTACACTACCCAATGGCCTTATATTGTACAATGGTATGTTTATAGATTATTATGTACGTGGCTTGTGTTTTACATACAGGCGTGACAAGATGCAGGTGTTAATGCAACATATGTTGAGAATTGCTCTCATACACTTTGGGTGAGATGCTAGAATGACAGGTTTGTTTTCATATACATTCTCTGACTATGTACACATCTGACTATGTTATATGTCATTAATGGCTGCCTACATTTCTTGGTTCATCACACTGATTTTTCAGGGGAACAGGGTACCAGGCTGGTGATGTGGGCCATTTATCTGGACATGCTGGAGAGATTGGAACAGTTGTGGGGTATGATTATGCATACAACTTACTAGCACTCCCGGGATTCAAACCCCTGCTGTGTGTGACAAAAACATTACAGTTCACATCACAGTACACTGTGCTATCAGGGAATTGTTGTGAAGCTTTCTAATATTTTCTGTCTGAGTCTCCCTCAGTTGTACAATATGAATGACCTCTTTGCACTTCCAACATTGTTATACAGAACTTCATACACATTTTATCTGCATACCACAGTGTGGGTAACACTGCTTAATACAACAGTACTATTTATAGTTTGCAACAGTTCAACAATATATGAAAGAAGAGTAAACAGAAGCACTCCAGGGGTTATACCTTTATTCACAGAATATTACACCTTTATTTCTACTGGTATGACACTTTCTAAGGCTGTTAAATTTATTTGTTATAACAGTACATGCAGAATAATTACTAACCTGCCTTGCGATGCAGCCTTTGCAGCCCGAGCATCATGGGCTTGCTGGTTCACAGCCTGCTCATCTGCAGCTGTCAGAGAAATACAGTGCTGTTTAGCCATAACTATCCATAGTATACACAAGCTAGGCAATTATTAACTACTTAGTAGAATGAGTACTTAGTACTGGGGCATTAGGCATCTGCCAAGATTCCTGGATCCACTGTTCCAGTACATCCCCCCTCCGCATGGTGGTGCCTGACCTGCTCACCAGTCCGGGGGATACCTGTGGCACTGGTAAGGTCACAGGCGAGACTGTCCCCAACCTCCGTTTTATACTGCGAGCCCTGGTACTGGCCCTGCAGTAGTCTCTCCTCGTGGTGTTTTACCAGGAGCCATACCATGATTTTTGACTCCTGGATGCCCAGCCCTGTGCTCTAAAATGAGTGCCTTCACACACTCCAGCCATTCTGCCTGCAGTAGGAAGCTACAACCAGTTATAGGTAGTATTCCCACCTGTAAGTTTTAATTATGGCCAATTTCCCACACTTTTCTGTGATTGGCCGGTTTTGAATAGGTTAAGCTATGAGCACACTTGCTTACCTAAGGTTGGCAGTGCTTAAAGAGGTATACCTCTAAGCAGATTGAAATGGCTACCCTGCACATTGCTTACACTTACTAAGTTGAGCTGTGCAGCGGTTGGCATAGCTTAATAGTTAATTAGCATTATATTTGCCTTTTGGCAGTGATTTACTATTCATTACAGGTTATATATGTGTGTGGTATCCATGAGTCATGTGTACATACCATGTATGGGGTCCTGGGGACTTTTACACTTTATTACAATAACACCTCATATCTATGGTTACTGAAGTACTCCAATTCACATATTTATTTTATGTAGCAGGTTATACAACATCACACTGTACATAGATTCAGTTCACATGTTTGGTTTGATTTTCCTGTGGTGAGGATTAGTTTGCTGATACCCCATTTATATGCATTGCTATGATGGCTTAGTGGTTAACTACTGTGACTATAGTGTACAGGGTCCTGAGTTCAAGCCTTGCAGAAGCTGTGTATTTTGTTGCTGGGCAGAACACGGGCCGTTGGGTACAGAGTGATTAAGGCACTTTAAAGCAGCTGTAAGCGGGTTTGCATGGAGGTAAGCCTTGCTAACCTCCGGTTACACTTTCTTACACTCAGTTAGCTTCTACTTTGCTTAATCTGTGTAGGCAATGCTTACCCCTGCACAAACACACTTAAACACGCTTACTAGTGCTTACATATGCTTACTACTGCTTATTTGTGCTTAAACCTACTTACTAGTACCTTATTCATTATGACACTGACACCTCACATGTGCATTTAATGCAGTACTCCACTTTACATTTAAATGTTATTTAGTAGGATATACAGCAAAATAATGTTCATATACAGATTTCACATGGAAAATGGTATATGCTGCAGTGGGACTCGAACCGGGAATGGCTGCTTGTTAGGTGGATGCTCTGCCCACTACACTATTGCTGTGCTGCTTCATTTGCATATGTCTTCCTTGTTATCCTCTTCAGCCATTTAAGCTGCTTTAACCGTAGCTAAGCAATGGGCACACCCGCACACCTATGGTTGACTGTACTCAGATTTTAAAAAAAAACTAAAGGGTTTTCTTCAGTTTATTTCTATGTACTGTTGCTGTTGTACACATGGGGGACTGTTGGTGGGGATATGCAGACACCTATGAGCAGCCTCGCTCATTTATTTCCACTTTCTTCTGTTCTACATTGCAGGGGCATGTTTATTCTGAGACCTCTGCTCTCAGACATGCCCCCTACACTCGTACACACTCCGGGTAAACCTAAAAGGCCAGGCAGTGCACCTTCATTAATATGCATGGCACGCTGATGTCCTCCTCTTAAACGGGAGCCTCCGTGCAGGACTAAGCTAGTCCTGCATGCAGGAATAGTAAATCCGGGGGAGTTTAATTGATGCTGCAGTAGTACAAGCTACAACAGGAAACCCACTGTGTTTTGAAGAGTTTAATAGTGATGCAGTTGAAGGGAGAAAGATTGATGTCAAGTCTGTTGAGGTTTTTATTATGTAATAAGGTTGAAAGGTCAGAAGGGAGAGAAAGGCAGATAAATGGAATATAAATATTGTGAATTTATGTTTAAGATTATGTTTATTCTTTTATTAGAGAAGGCAGGCAGAAAGAGGAGGGATTGAGACTTTAGATAGTTAAGGGATTTGTGTGTCTGTGAGAATTTAAGAAAGAGATAAAGCTTAGGTGGCTTATAAAGTTAGAGAGGAATAGAGAGTGAGTTGGTATATGTCCATTGGTTGCACTGATGGGGTAAGAAAGTGATGAAATGTAGGTGGGGTTGGGAGTTAAGATGTTGGGAGAATGAGCTGGTGTATAGTGACTGATTGTGTGAATACTGATGAACTGAAATTAGGATTTGGTAGGGGAGCAAACCCAGTATGACTGAACAGTACAGGAGAGACAGCATTTGGAGAAAAACAATCTGATAAACTATGTAAACAAGCAGGTTTTCTCTGAAAAAAATAAATTAATATATAGACAGACTAGAAGACATGACCAACAGCAGTTTTTTGTTGAGTTAAAGAGAAAGAAAAATTATAAACCACCAGGGTATAATATACAGGGCGAACTATAGAGGTTTAGTATTCCTGGGTTGCAGAGGAGAGGTGGGACATCCATCTCAGACTTTGGTTCCTAATAGCAGCTGTGATGCCCCTGCATTGGCCCAATAATCAAGGAGCCTCAATCCTCACCACTGGCAACAGTGGGGGATATACACACTGGGAGGATGACAAGTCCACACACACAGTAAAGTGCAATTTCCCTTAAGAGCACACAGAGATCACAGTCAGTCTGCAGCTGGTTTCTTTCTCTTTCTCCAGATCCCCAATAAGACTCCTCACTGGCACAGCTATAGGGTTGAGATTTCAGCCGAGCAGCCAGGCTAAGACCTCCAGCACCCTCTTTGTCCAACCAGTGCTTTGTGTCCCTGCCCAAGTAGCTGACACACACACACACACACACACACACACACACACACACACACACACACACACACACACACACACACACACACACACACACACACACACACACACACACACACACTTTGAGATTTGATTTATATACAAGCACACATGCACACCTGGAGAAGGCTGGCACAGGTTTACTAACTATGACCCCTTTTGCACAGACTATAAGGTAGTTGCAGCTGCCACCAGCCAACTCTTTATTAGCTACTTAAGGCCCTTAACAAAGGGTTTCCAGTCCTACTGTGTAATGTTACTAATACTCCAAATGGAACTCTGACCAAGCAAGGAGTGGCCTTACACTGTCACCAAATGGATATGCAAGTACTTTAAGGGCTTAAATATGTCTCACAATATCAGCCACAAAGATAGGTTTAAATATATTTAATAATAAATAATAAAAGAACAAGACAATACCCGGAAAAATCAACACAGTAACTTCAGAGTTCAAAATCACAGGAAATATTTTAAAACAAGATTGAAGGACAGTCTCAAATAAATACAGAAAACATCTAAACTAATTTTTACTATATTCCTATCTATACCTAAATCTTACTTACAGCAAGGCAAGTGCAGAAAGTGATGAGTGAATGTTCTTGCTAGGTCTAAGATAAAATACAAAGTGCCCAGTCTCTGTCTGAGATAGTTCTTAAATTAACATCAAATGTTGAAGAAGAAAAAACACCAAATAATACCAGCTTCCCAGTTCACCAAATAAAATTCAGCAACAAATATTTCCCAGAAAAAAATGTGAACTGAGATATGACTGAAGAATCCAGTATACAAAATATTTATTATCAGTCCATACACAGCATAAGCACTTTTGCAGGAACTCTGCTTCATCAGATGTAATTGAAGTATTACTAAATCGTTCTTTAAATAACCCATACAATTAACTTATCAGCCAATGTCAGACTCCTGTATAATTTAAAACACTAGCACTCTAAAGTTCAAAACTACATACATAAAAAATACATGCATAACAAACATATAAATATACTTATAATACATAAAAACACATAAAAATTCAGGAAATAAGCATTAACCTTGGGACCCAGGTGGACAGTAGTCTCTCCTTTGATAGCCACATCTCCACAGTAATCAGGAAGTCCTTCTACATGGCACATCTCATCATAAAAGGGTTCTCATCCAGGAAAAAAGAGGTCATTGTTCCCCTCTACTCGTCACTCATTAGACCCATTATAGAGTACAACACCCCTTTTGGAATGTACCTCACAAGACATCTGCAGCAGCTGGAAAGGCACAGAAGTACCTCACAAAGAGGATTACTGGCCTCAAACAGATGCCCTACACTGACCGCCTCAAAAACTCCAGCTTTACTCTGTAGCATATCGCCTACTCTGAGGTGATCTCAACCTAACATATAAAGCTATGTCAAACCCAAAGTTTTTGGACATGCTACACCTAAAGAAATCCCAATCCCTCCAAGCTACATGCTCTAGGGATCTAAACCTTGTCACCACAACAAATAGGACACGCTGGAGGGATAGATTCCTGTCCCAAAGCTACCCATCTATGTCAAGCAAAGTTCTTCATTAGCACTCTTCAAGAAAAATCATGATGAGTGGATGGGAAATAGGAAATACATCCCGGGGATCACTTCTGTGTCTCTGCTGGACAGTGGCACAGGAAAATAACTTTCTTGGGTGGCATAAGCTATGGAACCATGCTGGCTAGGCTTATGTAGGCCATTGGGCCAATAGCCTACTACCTACCTATGAACCTATGAACCTATGAACAATTTCTAAATATATAAAATATAAAAATATATCTAGGCAAGCCAAATCTAAATAATGGTCTACCTTTGAGCATAAGTTTAAGGGTGATTTTATCATTCAAACCATGACCAGAGTCACCTCTTAACCTAATAATTCACTTAACTTCTAACTGCTCTGTGAGATTCCTAATGTCACCCCCACGTTTATCTTCATACACTCTCCCAATAACTATATACTTAAAGGTATGTGATGCTTCAGTATCCTTAACATGCTTAGTCAAAGCATTGGTCAATACACCATTATTAATATTATAAATGTGTTCTCTAATCCTATTCCTAAAAAGCCTACCTGTTTTTCCTATATAAAATTTTGAACAGATAACACAGTAAGCTAAATACACCACATGCTTGGAAGCACAAGTTGCATCAACATTAAACTTGTAATTCTTGCATTGATCAAGATGAAAAAATACACCAGTGCTATCTAAATAGCTACAATAACTACATTTCCCACATGGTCTAGTACAACTAGCCCCACCAGCTCTAATGTCCTTTTTGGGGTAACAAAGTTGGCTTTTTAAAGACCTCATATTCTTGAACATAAGCTTTGATTGGTCCCCTAGTATTTCTCTTATTTTAACATCCATAGTTAAAACTGACCAAAACTTCTTAAATATACTGATATGAGAATTAATATTACTAGAACAGTGTATCGGAACCTTCAATAATCTCTTACCACATCCACTGGATAGAGAGCTTTGTCTGAGTAACCAGCCAAAAAATATGGCTTAGCTGACCCTTCTCTTATCTGTGTGACTTCATTAACTACATGACATATCTCTTGCTGACTATAACCTTTCTTCATGAAAGATTTTGTTAAATCATTAGTGTGACTATAAAAATCATCATTCACATTAAGTCTAGAAGCCCTAAAGGCTTGACTTTTCAACACATTCTTGAAAATGTGTGGTGGATGCATACTGTCACGAAATAAAAAAATATTACTATAACATGGCTTTCTATACAGTTTGGTAGAAATCTCACCCTTATTGTCAGCCACGATTCCGAAAGTCAACACTCTTATCTGAACATGTGGAAGAAAATGTAAGAAAAGAGGTACTTAAATACATATACCTCTCAAATTCTATAAAACATTGTATACTGTTATCCCAAATTAAAAACATATGATCAACAAATCTCTGGTAAAAAAATTACCAAGTCTTTAAATGGTCCCTTCATCACATAATCAAGCTCCCAAACAGCCATAACCATATTGGCGTACTATTGGCACAAGATGTGCCCATAGCTACGCCATTCTTTTACCAATAATATATATCTTTATACAAAAAAAATTCTACTGTAAAATATAACTTAATAGTATACAAAACAATTAAATTCTGTCATCTGAAAAGTCAGAATATTCATTTAAATAATGTCCAAGACAGCTAAGACCCACATAATTGGGAATCACAGTAAACAACGACTTTACGTCGAAAGTAACCAATAAAAAATTATTGCTAAAGTTCAACCCATACCCATCTGCATGAATAAATAAATAATTCAAAAAATGTCGAGTATCTTTAAGAACAGTAACATTAGAATTCAAAAGGGGTCTAAACGTCTTTTCAATAGAAGTCCTAAAGATACATAGTCCAAATGTGGTTAAAACAAGGCTAGATGGTTCAATACACCTTACAAAGATATTTATATCAGCATGTGAAGCGCACTTAAATTCCCTGGTCTATAGCATGTCTGGATTATTAACAGAGTTCCAAATCCAGAGTATCACTGTATAAACTAATATATGTCTAAATTATAAGCTAGTAGTTTTGAATCTTTGGTTCCCTTCATTAAAATTTTCTTTCATGCTGTGAAGGAAAAAGTCTGTTCTTTTCCATTTAATATGTCATTCATTTTATTTTAGATTTGTTAGGTAATATATTTATTACCTCCCTACAAACATCATGTTGCTTTGAAGTAAAACAACCACACTGTAAAGTCTATAGTGACTCTTCCCTAATCTCTAACACTGTAGTAGCTTTTAGTAACTACCAATAAACGTCCACAAACAAAAGAAAAGAAACAAACAACCTCAGCTCCGGAGTAGGACCTGGAACACCACGTTTAAAAATGTTGTTGAGTTATTCTGTTCAGCGGTAGGGAGTGTACCAGTACCCTAAGCAAGTACACCTTTAGCCAAACAAGTGAAAAAGTAAATTGATACTGGAATCCAGAACAATTTAAATGCACAATAACTTTTTTAATAAAATTCCAAAGACAAATCCACGTAGTGTTAAGCGCTTTTCGTTCGGGTAATACCCGAACTTCTTCAGACATATTACTCTTGTTGCTGTTGCACTTAAATAGTCCCCTCTTCATTCCTGTCCTATCAGGAAGAAGTAATGGACGACTTTTTAACAACAAGACTTATTAATTTCCATATATATAAAACAAAGTTTGTATTAACAACCAATGTAAAGGTTAATACACGTAGTATTAGTTAAAATATACTTTTCTAAGTTTCTATATTTACACAGTCCATTAATTCAATCTTTTTTAAGCAGTAACCATATCAATTAACGAACTTTCTTCTTTCTTGAACACGTATATGCCATCAGCAAGAAAAATACCAACAACGCACTAGCAAACCACTGTGAACAAAAAGAAGGTCACCACTTTAAATTTAGGGTCATATCACAGACTAGGCAGAATATAGAAGAAAAATGGGGGGCCAATGGCAGTTTAGTCAAATTACTACTAGAAAGGAATGAACTGAACTGGCAATTAAGACTAAATGCACACACAGAACCAGGGTTAAACGAAGCTTGCAGTATTGCATGCATTTTAAAATTAAAAAGTTTATATAGGTAACACAGTAACACTTTAAAAGGAGACTGAGTACTATTGATTTTATTTTTTTAAAAAAGAACAGAACTAAATATAAAATAGAGTTCTATAAATGTGTTACTTATAAATAATTTTTTAACAAATATATATACATATACTTGTATTTTATGCACACTTTTTAACAACAAAAAACATATATAACTTTGTATTAACATATACTATTTTGTATTAACATGGAGGTATTTATTACTTTATTTATTTTTACACACAGATATGCAGATATACATAATATATGCATAAATTTAGTAAATTTTTGAATATATATATTATTTAATATTATACAAATATATTTTCCGTATAAAGTAACTCATTCCCTATTTAGGTGAGCATTAAACAGGAACGTCTTTACCAGTTAACAGGTAAAAAGCCCTTAGGTAAAAACTACACTAAAACACTAGGGGGAGCTGTTGACACTTTAGAGAGTAGACAACAACAACAGTTTGCTTTCTAATTTTAACATCTTTAAGCAAAGACTTATTCGTACCTTTGTACTTCGGTACACTACTATCATCATTACTATTGAAGTGCAAAGGAAGAAAAAGTGTGTTTACTACATACCTTTTTATACATATTGAATAATTTGTATATACATTGAAGAACTGTACAAGAACACCATTACAAGAAAGTTTGTTAATTGATATGGTTACTGCTTAAAAAAGATTGAATTAATGGACTGTGTAAATATAGAAACTTAGAAAAGTATATTTTAACTAATACTACGTGTATTAACCTTTACATTGGTTGTTAATACAAACTTTGTTTTATATATATGGAAATTAATAAGTCTTGTTGTTAAAAAGTCGTCCATTACTTCTTCCTGATAGGACAGGAATGAAGAGGGGACTATTTAAGTGCAATAGCAACAAGAGTAATATGTCTGAAGAAGTTTGGGTATTACCCAAACGAAAAGCGCTTAACACTACGTGGATTTGTCTTTGGAATTTTATTAAAAAAGTTATTGTGCATTTAAATTGTTCTGGATTCCAGTATCAATTTACTTTTTCGCTTGTTTGGCTAAAGGTGTACTTGCTTAGGGTACTGGTACACTCCCTACCGCTGAACAGAATAACTCAACAACATTTTTAAACATGGTGTTCCAGGTCCTACTCCGGAGCTGAGGTTGTTTGTTTCTTTTCTACTGTAGTAGCTTTTACAACTGCATTCTTTGCATTATAATAAACACAGATCCATCTGAGATTATTGTCTTGCAAAACATTTGTGTCTTCAGATAAGTTATCATTTTTAGCTACAGAACTGCTGCTGATCTAACTATATGGTTAGTGGTATGTATCTGGTAGGCAGACTAGTAGTACTGTTTAATAGTTTAGTTAGTGCCAGGGCTCTGATGAGATAAATTGTTTGTCATTCCTCATGTAGGCATCACTGCAATGAAACAGGAAGTGAATCAGGATTGATAATTAATTAGATCTGACTCGGATTTACACGTGCTTGCTAACTGCTGGAAAGCAATGTGTGTCTCTCCTACCATTAGTTTAATAGGAGCAGGCTTATGAGAAATATCTTAGTTACATATTAACATTCCCAGCTCCAGTTATAGTTAGCATGTCATTTACAGTGTTATTTAACTTAGTAAAATTCTATCTTGTACCTGTGGAATGCAAACATGCACATAACCCAGTAATATATTTATTTTGATTAATCTGGCTACATAATCAAATCAAATTCCTTCAACTCTCTTTTGTTTTATTTTAGACAGAAGAACTGCAACTGACTACATTCATCAGAATGATGTCACCAAGAAAAATAATCACTGAAAGGCCAAGTTTTGCAGTTTGCAATATTCATTAGTAGTGCCCTTAAATGGATTTATTTTAACAAAGTGGTGTCTGCTTTGGACTACTTTTTAGTTAAAGTTGGCTGTCTCTTTACTCAACTAGAAAGATGTTTATATTCCAAAAATAAATCGTGAGAATCACAGAATACAGGAGACAATTCTACATTTCAGGCAGTACAAGTAATATCCTCTGTTAAGGGTAGATTCTGGGAGACAGCAGAGAAGTTGAGAGAGGAAAGAAAAAAATAGTTTTGTCTAGCTAAGACAGAAGAAACTAAGTAGAATTTATATGTAGATCAAGTGATCTGTAAACTATATGAAAAGGACATGTATTCTTAAGGAAACTCCATCAGTATCATCCTAGGGGTAGTTAATACTAGCTTTGTTTATATGTTCAGGAATTTGAGCAGCTAGAATCTTCAATCAGTAAAAAAATGAGGTACTAAATGGAATTCATTTTACGTTGCAAGTGAAGACACTGCACAGAAAGGAATCAGAGAGCACCAGGATTGCTCATTGTGTGGAAACAGCAAATATCATCCTTAGAAAACAGATGTGCATAGGTGTATACTAGGCTAACAACCACTGGGGCCTTTATAAACCTAGCCAGGTATCGGGTCTTTGTTCACACATCGAAGAAAAACTTCCACAAACAGTAATCCCCAAACATTGCTTTCACTGATGAGTGAAATAATCGTAAAAAAATCACTAAAAGGTAATAGTTGACTAGCAACAAGGAAGTAACCCACATCACCTCTAACTATATATAGCAATTCCAAGATCTCACTACAGTGGGGAAAAGAGCAAATTTTAAAAGTTTTTTTTTTTTTTGTTTACCTTATACAGTACAGTATTTTCTTGTTGGCTAACTATTACTTTTTGATGATTTTTTTACGATGATGTCACTCTTTGATGAAAGCAACGTTCACAAATCACTGGTCATGGAATAGCCATTAGATGAAGTTTTTTCTTTGATGTGTAAAAATAGACCCTAGGCACCCCAATTATGACCTGCAAGTTTATGTGTCATAAGAGAGTAATTTAAAGGGTTAGATTATATCACCCCCATATGAGCTTCAAACTCACAATTCCTTATACATTACCCCAGTGGGGCCTGATGGGATGTTGCACTTTCCAAGTATAGTACAACCGTTGAGTATACAGAAAACAAGAATAAATGCAACAAATAATATATCCTAGATTCTTTTTGCAATTTTAAACTAAAGGTGTTACCTAGTCAGATAGTGTAGTGAGTTTAAAATGAATATTAGGCAGTAGACCAACAAGTCATAAATCTGAGACCCTACATAATGAAAGTTATTAAAAAAAGACTGTATTTATTGGGGTTGTATCTAGGGTGGGTTGGGTATAATAGTTAAGGTCTTCACTTCATTGGCATAAGTTACAGGGTTTAATTTTGACCTCAGGTTATTGGCTAACCTTAAAATGGTTCATCAGGGCAGTTAGTCTAGTTTTTACCAATGATTCTAGGTGAGAAAGTATTTTTATAAGAATTGTGTGAATAAATAAAAAAGGAAGCAGGGGTGTAGCCAGTGAATTCCATTTTTTACTTACAGATGCTTATTGCTATCCCCCAATCTACATGGCATTTAAATAGTGGTCATACCACTTGAGCTGTGGCCCTACCCTACCCCAAACTTCATGTGTGTAATATTTTCAGCTGCTCAGTCAAAAACTATTAGGAGTACAAAGACTGCCTGGCTACACCCTTGAAGGGAAGTACAACCTCTTTTATTACTTTCAACATGGTTGTCATGCTAAATTCCTACATAAATTCCATAATTAAGTATTTACAGTGTTCCTAGGTAGGAACACGTGTAAGTATACTAGACAGGTCAAACAGCCATATGTGATAGTTTCATAGGAATGTAGGTGGCAGAACAAGAAGGCCTCAAAATCCTCTTTAATGACTAACTTTCAGATAATACAAATGTCATATGTACTTCTGTCCCTTCCTTAGTCATGCAGTGTCATATAATAAAAAAACAATTGCTTCATTTGTTCAGTTCTCTAATGTAGAAGACACAAGCAACTGGCCAGGATTCAGGAAGATACAGCAAGGTGTACAGCTTCAGGTACACATTACGGTATAATTTCTGATTCAGCAACTACCCAAACGCAGTGATACATGATGCTCAGACATGAAGATGTGCATAGCATGTGAGGGTGGCATCATGGCAACAATGAATGTTCCTGAGACATTCTGGGAAAGGTATATGATAGTTAACCATGTACTCTCTCCCCAAGAACTGCCTCCAGGAAGGTATCTACACTTTGAGCAATTCAAGAAATTATGTGCAGATCAGCATGGCCAACCCCTACCACACCATGTTATTGAACACAGCTTTATGGCTGTGTTCATCTACTAGCAATGACCTTGGTATGAGTGCCAGGAGGATGGTGGGACCACTAGATACTAGGGATACGAAATACATAAGTGCTTTAATGGCACATCATTGCTATGGGTATCTGGAGAGTGGGGAGAACCACTAAACACCACGGATTACTCTGACTGGAGATGCAACAGCACTGACAGTACTATGAGGATCTGGGGTTGGGGGATTCACTAGACATCAGGGCAGTGCCATAAAAGCACTTACGGTCTTAAGGTAAAATGAGTGTGCGGGGGGATACACTAGCCACAAGGCCAAATTAGTTATGTGCCGTAATAGTACTTCCCAATTGGGGTGCAGGAATCATGGGAGAGCAGACAGGCCAGGTAGAGTTACAAGGATTGTGCTGTGTGTCCATGTATGTGTGTGTGTGTGTGTGTGTGTGTGTGTGTGTGTGTGTGTGTGTGTGTGTGTGTGTGTGTGTGTGTGTACATGTGCACATGTGTGCATGTTTGTGCATTAGAGTCACTGAGGAGGAAGTGCAGATCACACATGCAAATTAGCAAATAATGAGTTTTACCTCATCATGCCTAACATGTCTCTGAATCACAAACTGGCACATTTTGGAAGCAGGCCCTTTTTAAAATAAGCCATATAGTTCGAGCTCTGTCCTTTAATGAATCCACAGGTTAGTCTAAAACATACCTCTCGGCTGTCAATATTTTTGGAGAATGTCCAGATTTTTGCATCATATTTTAGTCTTTTCCTCATAAAGTGTGTCGTTTTCTGGCAAATCACTGGGATGATCTGAGGATGGAAGTCAGTAAATACTGACATATATTTGAGTTTCAGACTTCATATCCTTCAGAAAATGCATGTTAACACAAAACCTGTTATTCTATCAAATTTCTGCATTCCTTTGTACCCCCATTATGTCAGGCTTTGTCCAGATTTCGTGCACTAAGAGGTTGTGCGGTATGGTCTAAAAAATCAAATACACATTAAACATTCCTGTTTAATGCTGACATTTAGCACAATACTGTGCTTTAGTTTATATATCTAAAGAACAGAAGGAAAAAGTATATGTAGCAACCATAAAGCAGATTTAACTCTTAGCCAAGATAGACATGTCAGCTTTAAATTAATTTAAATTGCCAAAAGAATGAGCTGTGAAATGCAGCTGTTTACTTAAAATGTTTTCTGGATGTACTCATCAAAGTGTGGTGATTTCTAACAGAATTGTGTTTTTCTTCTTAATAAAATAGTTTTCTGTGGAAGTGAAAGTTTGTGTTATACAGCCATAAGACTGTGATATTCTTTTAATTCCATATACAGAACCCCACAACAATTACACAAGTTACTCCACACAGCTTTGGTTTTCTGTTTACATCCATTCATGCATTTCTGTTGAATGGCTGTAGACTCTGGATTTGTATTCAGTGCGGACATTTTGTGTATTTGAGGCTTTTTTTAAATTTACTTCATTTGGAGAGACACTGGAAGAGTAAATTATTTTCCAAAGCAAAAGTTGGCAGTACTTTAATTATTTGTAACACAATACATTCTGCTTTGTACTGTGATCCATTTGTTTGGGGTTAGAAGGAACTTTCACTCTGGCTGTTTAAGGAGAAGACAACACTTGAAATTGTATTGCTCAACCTCTGACCTGTACCAAAACCTGACTTTTTATAACAGCTTTCTAACATTTACAACTTTATCATCAGTGAAATAAATAAACTACTGCAGCAATTTCTTGACAAACAACAAGTCAGTGAGTTGTCACAAAGGGTGCAGGATGTTGCAGTTGTAGATTTATTTATTTGTGTATTTTTGTAGTTCAGTGTTTGAGGTTTACATCCAACAAGCAAAGCAATTTGAAAGTAAATTCAATGTACCAGATATAGCTAAGATTTGTTTTCAGACAACAGCAGTTGTGATATGATGTTGCAGTCTGCAACAGTCTTTTGAAAGGTATCTTATGCTATATGTAAAAATAATTCATTAAATAAGGTTGACACTTGATTCCTGCTAATTCCCCGTGCATTACCAGAAACTGTGTAAATTAACTCTTTGGTATTAAGCAGTAAACTATAGAGTAAAGGGAAGCTGAGTGTTGAATGAGAGAAGCAGGAAATGGGATGGGGTGGAAGGAACTACAGTGGGCAGCATGCCCTTGGCTTAGGGCTTTAATGTATTTAAGGCTGGCCCTGCTTAATTCATAAACACAGAGTAAACAAACTCCCCAGATGTTGTCTGTAGGTGCCAGAATTTCTGTTTAATTCAAAAATAAAAAATGAAAAGCCCAAGAAGACATTAATGATACCAGCACAGTATGAATTGCATTGTTCCATGTCTATTTTTTCCCTCAAGTGAAACATACTTCATTATAAAAGTATCAGAGATATGGGTCCCTGTTATTTCATTGAATGACCACATTGTTGAATGGCATTTCATCAGAAATGCCATTCATTGAACTTTTCTGACTTACATTGCTTTACAGTAGTGTATATAATTAATGTGGGGTATTGGGGGGGTTGATGAATGGCATTTCCGAAGAAAAATGGTAAATTTGGAAGAAACTGTAGAGGGTTTACAATTAATAAATAACTGTAATGATCAGAGTTATAGATTACTTTTAATTTCAGAAATGCATGTAGATTCTCTTATTTTGTCAGCTGCTCAAGTTAACAGTGCTAATATTAAAAATGTGTCCTTTCTTTGACAGGTTCCCAGCTGTATTGTGTGGATATTTTATATTTTTGCATCACATTTTTGGTCCGTTTTTATAAAATTGTGGTTTTCTGGCAAATTAGTGGCAAACCATTAAAGATTGAAGTTAGAAAATAATGACAAACATTTGAGTTTCAGATTTCATACCCTTCAGAAAATTCATACTAATGCAAGATCTATTATTCTATTATCTTTCTAAGTTTATAAGAGCAATATTTAAAAATTGTCCTTATCTTTGGACCTTTCTTTGTCCAACTTCTGTTTATGGCTTTGTCCAGATTTCTTGCTCTAAGGCTGAGAGGTATGACATATGTGTCAGGCCATCACCGTCAGCCAGAGACATTTGAAATTGTGACATACTTTTTACACCCCACTCCCCCACGTAGTGACTCTGGATGTGTCCAAGCAAGGCAAGGAGCAGTTATGCAGTGTAAGTGTGCAGAGTATCCCCCCATCCAAGCTAGACATAAGTACTACAGTAGCTTTTCATCTGTCCTTGATTTTGCAGAATGTTCTGGTTTTCTGTCATATTTTTATACTGTTGATTTAAGCTTATTATTATTCAGAAAATGCATATGTTGCACTCCATATTGCTCTGTGTTTAAGTATCAAGTCTTTAATGACCATCAGGTAAGCTTGTCTGACATTGTAAGATGCAAGTAAGCATTAATAAGCATACTGTTAAAGGATTACCAACATTGAAAGCCATTTTGTTGTTGCCATGCAGAGAATATTTACATAACTTAATAACGTATAAGCCTTAGGTATTGAAATGCATATCACAGTATTTGTAATAAAGAACAGGATTACAGTATTTTCAGAAGCTCATTACATTTGTTGGAGGCTTGTAGTCATCTTTGCAGGCTTTACCCGTAAACTAAACAGAATGCCAATATATCATGTGTGGTCCATAACTTGTGCAGTAATCCTTTAAACAATTTATCTTGAGCTTGTTTGCTGTTCATTTTTTACTTCGATCATGTCTTCCCTATGAAACAAGTAGATAGCTGTCAGGTAGCAGGCCTTTTTTGGATAAGAAACATTTTTACAAGTGGGGGTATCACAGAGATTGCTGCATTCAGCATGTTACTTGGTAATTTTATAAAGCTGAATATAAATTATAATTATAACTGCTTTTGACTGGCATTCCAGTAAAGTATTTAAAAAGTAATTTATTTTTTCATGCCTCACAACCTTTGTGTTTCCATCTAGATATTAATGAAGTTGTTATGTAGCCAATGCATTGAAATATTTTTTTCTTCTACACTTCGTTTTGTCTTGATTGGACTCTCATAATGATGGTTTGGCACCCAGGGCAGCGTATTTAATTAAAGTTCCAGTTATTGTGGTTTTGAGCATAGCCCCACCCGCTTTTTATTGGCCACACCCCTTCTCATTGGCCACACCCATTCAACTGTCTCCTGCAGCCCCCCTTTAGTTTGAAGTCACCAGCCACCACTGGATTCTGGTGTTGCACTGTGTTCATGGATTCAGGTAAGTGTTTATGTTTTACGGGTTTTGGGTAGGGGCTGTAGTGTGTGTTAGTGTGTTTTGTTACTGTGATGTGTGTGTGCAAGGGGAATGTAGCTTGTGTGGTGGTGTTTCGTGTGTTTGTGTATGTAGTGTGACCTTGGAGTTAGTATATTTTAGTAGGGGGTGGGGGGTGCAGCCCCCCTCATGGAGGGTGCAGGGGGGCTTGACCCCTGCTTGTATGTAGGATAGGGTCGTGTGTTTGTGTGTGGGGAGGAAGGTGTGTGTATGTCTATGTGTGTGGTGTGTTTGTAATGTAGAAGTCGTGATTTTGAATTTCACACTTCTGGGTTTTGGATCTTTTAGGATTTCCACTTTATAGGCTCGAGATTCTGAAATTCAATATTTCAGAATTTCGAGCAAGTAAAGTGAATCCATGAATAGACATGTCAAATCTAAGTAGGATACAATATCCTGAGTTGTAAACATCTTTCTGTTCAAGTTATTTTTTAGTCAACCACCATCAGATGACACCATTTAAATGAGTAGACACCCAGTGACAGCTTTCATAACTTGCCATGAGAACTTTAGATCTGAGAGTTTGGTATATTAAGTAAAGTGATACAGGAGCAAACCCCCCATCATTGTGGATATGTAGGGCTTTACCCCTGTTTCAGAGTAGTTTTGATCAGTATCCATTTTTTCTCATTGTAAAGTGCAAAAATGAGACTTAATCAGGTGTACCATATTTCCAAAATGACAACTCTGGTGTTATTAGAATGACTACTACAAAGAAAGTAATAGAGTGCTCTCCAGCTTGGTAGTAATTACCCCACTGCATCTGTAAATATCTTGCAATACTAAACATAAGGCAAGACAATAGAGTAGACACTGTGACAAATAGATCCTAGTTTTGTGCCATTCATGTGAAAACAACCACAACCTCACCTGTCTGTGTCAATGTCACACACACACACACACACACACACACACACACACACACACACACACACACACACACACACACACACACACACACACACACACACACACACACACACACACAAGATATTGTACATCAGGTGTACTAAATGTGAGGAATATAGTAAGAATCAATAACATAAACTTTTTTACATCTGTTCTGAAAGAGATGTGGGAATTGAGTTTGGGCAAAGAGGTTGAGGGACAATGCCAAGGCAGACAGAAGAATAAACATTACGGCCTTGTGTCTCAGATGGCTGTACTAAAGTATTAAAAATCCAGTCAGCTGGCAGTAGTTGGATCTACTTTATCAATGACTGTTATAAAACATGACTCTTATAAAGCATTACTAATATTTCCTGCAATAGAAGAGATTGTCTAAAGTGGTCTGACCGGTTCTTAGGTTAACAGGTTCATAGGTATACACTAGACTAACAACCACCAGAGCCTTTATAAGCCTAATCACCCAACCTATCCCAATTATGTCCCTATGTATCTTGGGCATTTATTAGGAGGGGAGTATGTCAGTTAGGAAGTTTCTAAATGTTCTGTGAGGGAGGGTATATTAGTTTGGGCATAGTTACTGTCTGCATCTGTTTATCAGAGGCAAGGAGGCCACACCCAGGTTGAATTTATGATTTCCCATCTCTTGATCAAGGTTATGCTTAAATAGCGTTAGTAATGGACTCTGCTTCAATTGAATGGGGACCTTGTTCCAGTGCATTGGGACACTCTGAGACACATACCTATCTCCCCAACATGCAAAATTTAAATCTAGTGGCTTTGATGCTGTTTATTTTGCATATGTGCAAAAAGTCCATTGTAGCTGGATCTGACAATGTCTTGTATGCCAGGTATAGATTACCTCTCAGTAACCTGTAGGAGAGCTAGTACAGAGATAGGGCTTAAAGGCAATCCATATATGGCAATGTGATCATACCCTGGATTCTCCTGGTAAGGAACCTTTGCAGGCATTCCAACTGTTGCATTTGTCTGGTTAGTTACATGATGGGGGGGGGGGACATTGTACTCAATGATGGGTCTGATAATGGAAAATAAGGTGGCACTGTGAATGTGACTTCCTTGGACCTGAATAACATGCCCTTACTTATAAGTCAGGTGACATAGAAAGATTTTCTTACGACCTCGACCACATGTTGATCAAAGTCTAGATTACTGTCTATATATGATACCAAATCCTTAACTATCATGTCAACTCTTAGGCGAGTCTTTTCTGGGTGGCCATTTTCCCAAATGGCGCTATAATGTATTTCTCTGCACTGATTTTTAATCTGTGATTTTGACATCAGTCAGTTGTCTGTGTTAGACCCTCTTGTAAGATGTTGATGTCATGAGGAGAATATGAGATTGCTCCCAATTTGCAGTCATCTGTGAACTTAGTCAGCCAAATGTTCTTGACATAAGTCATTTACCTCTGAGAAGTAGATGCCAAATAGGAGTGGTCCCACCAAGGAGCCCTGTGGTACCCTACTAATGACCAGTCTCTTTGTGGAGGTGGTCTCACAAATCCTAACTTCTTCAGTCCTGTCTGTGAGCTAGCTGGCAATTCAGTGAGTTATGTAGGGATTTATGCCCAGTTTGGTGAGTTTGCCAGCTATACCCGATTGATATTTGTCTACAGAGGTGATGACTCTAGGGATTCTTCTATGCTTCATTGACTTAAACCACTCAAAGCTATTCAAGGTTCATCCCTCCCTCAAAAACTAATTTTCCAGGTTAGCAAGCCTTCCTACACTCATCCATATGAGGAATTTCACATTCTACACCCTCTTAATTACATTAACTAACTTTTGTGTTTCACAACCATGGAGAAAAAGTGGAAAGCCTAAACAATCTGAATCATTACCAGTAGGAGGAATGCCAATGGCACTAGAAGTGATTTCCAGTGAGGAGATGTGTTGAGACAGCCATATATTAGAACAGACATTGAGAAGCATGAATATAATTCACTTTATAATCAGCTAGTGTAGGACAATATCTCTGCTCTCAATTATGCTGGTTATTTTCAGATGAGTTTAACTCAATGCTACAGTTCAAATGAAAGCAACTCAGCTGAAGCTTCTCTATTTCCAGAAGAAATAAGCCTCTGTATTTACCTATCCACCTTACCTATACCTAGAAAAGAAAATATGACAGGTGAAATATGCACCTGAAAGTTTGGTAAGCAGTAGGCTGGAAGGGGCGATAGACTGGATAATTTTATTCTTTTATGCAGGAAAATAAAGTTACTGGTAGCTGGCAAACAACAAACAAAACTAAACACAGTGTTTGTGAGTGGCAGCACCTTAGCTAATAATAAAAACACAAATTTATGTATATGCTAATATGGCAAAACAAGTCTGTCAACGTATCCATGTCTGGTCAAGTTACACTTATTTGAGGTTACAGCTGGATAAAAAACAGTTGTTACTTTAGTCAGATAAAAATCAAAAACTAAAACATTTTTGTAAGGGAGTAGACTAATATATATATCAACCCCACAAATGCAGAAACACAAAAAATGGTGGAATTTACCAAAAGAAAGAAATTACTGCCAGGACACACTAAGATATCAGACCAGAAGTAAGGGTGTAGTCTGGTCATATAAATCTGTATCTCAATGGGGTTAAAATTGCTTACTACAGAACTTTCTACATCACTGCAGTATATGCAGTTCCGATATGCCATTTCAAGGGTCATTCATTCATGTATGCTATTGTACATTTTGGTTCACAGTACATTACCAAAAGGGAATGCTGATCTGTTTCGCATCCCTCCTTTGTTACTTGCATGTCTTTTACTATTACTCTGTCTTTGTTTCTGTCTCCTGGTCCCCCCACCACCACCACCATTGCCTTAGTTTGTAATCATAAAAATATATGTCTTCTCATTTTAAAGCAATATGCTTTACATTATCAAAAATGATGCTGAATCTCTAGTAGCGGAAAACTTTTTTTAAAATAATGTCTTGCCAAAGCTAGTGTCACACTTTTCCCCGCTCTGTATACTCTTTTAATTTACTTACATTTGTTTAAAATACCTTAGTGCCACCTAGTGGCAAGAGACTGCACAATAACATCATGAAAGAAATGGTACTTTTTCTTCTGCTTCATTTATTCTAACATTGTATTTTTTTCTTTCTTTTCTACAGCACATATTATTTGTTAGTCTTAAACTATGATTTCTTTTTTAAATAATTTAGAGTGTGTGAGTGCACATTTGGATGGGAGCAGGATGAGTGTTTAATAGTTAATCACCTTTTATTTACTGATAATGGTCTAGAAGCAATCATAAAGATGGCTGTTCATTGACTATATAGCACCCCCGAAGGGAGTGCGTAATGAACAGATAATGTGTATAAGTAGCTGTATTAAGTTCCGCCATAGAAACTGTTAATTTATCTGACTTATTTTCTTTATATTGTTTTATATATGTTTTACATATGTCTTTCATTTATGTTTTGTTAAACAGATCACAACTCTTACTCTAAGTACTATTTCAGCACCTCCATTGTAAGTCATGTACAAATTATTGTAAACATTTTTGCAATTCTATATATGTTTTTCATATATATATATATATATATATATATATATATATATATATATATATGCAATATTTTTACTATGTTAAATGTTTTTATTAAACATTACTGGAGCTTTTCTCCCCGGGCCTCCACTGAAAATGGCTTTTGGCCCAGTCAGACTTTCTCGATCACCAAATATCAGTCTTCTTCTTCTCCTTTCAGCTTTTCCTGGTTTGGGGTCACCAAAGCAGAACAATAGTCTGCAGAATTATTGGCAGTGGAATTTTACAGTGTCAAGTTGCCACCCCAGCGCCTAGCCTTCCACAGAAGGCACACATGCTCACACACACACACCTAGGCCCAATTTAAAGTGTCCAATCCACCTACAGCATGTCTTTGGAATGTGGGAGGAAACCAGAGCACCCAGAGGAAACCCACATGACCACAGGGAGTATATGCATTGTCCAAGCAGAAGGCATTCCAGCCGAGAATCGAACCAGGGAACCTCTTGCTGTGAGGGGTGGTCATCAAATGTCAATAAATAAATTCAATAAATAAATTATATTTATTGTAAAAAAGTTCACTTTAAGGCACCCGAGGGTATTTGTGCTCTGCACTGGATGCAGTTATATGTGTTTTTATTGTTTGTGGTAGTTAAACAACATAATGTTAAAATAATCATTTACCAGACTGAAGCTATCTGTTTGGAATATTTATTTATTCTTACCATAGTAGAACATTGTATCTGACGATCTGCAGGCTCAGCCTATGTTACATACATAGTAACAACAGTTGTTCTTCTTCTTGCTTTTCTTGGTTAGGGGTCACCACAGCAGATCAAGTTTTTATGGTGTCAAGTTGCCAGCCTAGCACTCAACCTTCCATGAAAGGCACACATATGCATGCACACCTAGAGCCAATTTAGAGTATCCAATCCACCTACAGCATGTCTTTGGGATGTGGAAGGAAACCAGAGCACCTGGAAGAAACCCAGGTGACCACAGGGAGGACATGCAGACTCAGCAAAGAAGGCACCCCAGCCAAGGATCAAACTGGAGAACCTCTTGCTGTGAGGTGGCAACGCTAACCGCTGCATCACTATGGCCACCCATACATAGTAACAACAGTAAAGTCACATAACATAACACAGATGTACAAAATGCATATACGCACATTCAGTGAGACTTAGAATAAACTAGAATCAGGAGTATAACAATTCATAATACAGGTGTTATAGGTGAGGTAGATTTGGTCGGATATTACATACCAAGTAAGTCAAGAAATCATTTGTACCTTGTACATACCATCCATCTTCATGTACCTCAGAGCCATATTTTAGCAAGGTTCTTAGAGGGTGGTATTGGTAGGTCGTGATGTTGTGGTAATTCAGAACCAGAATTAATTTATGAAGCGAGAAAAATGGTTGCCTATTGTAATCTTGACCCCCAAAGCATCGAGTGCCAAAATACAGCAAAAAAGACCAAAACTATAGGAAAAGAGCAAGCATTGAACATTACTCTTTTTCTTTAAACTTCTTTTTTTTTTGCAGGGGGTCACCTGCACTCGCCTCCCATGTGAGGGTTATGCCACTCACACCCACTGAACATATCTATGCCACCTCCAAGATTGTTATAACTCAGGGAAAATGGAATATCATGAGAAATGGCAAATTTAGTGTATGTAGGTCAATTTACTAGCCTTTGGTTTACATATTTCATCATTCTGTCTTTCAGGTGTCAACATTTCAAATGGCTACCTACTGAAAGATAATACAGCATTTGTGGTCACAAGTAAAGTGTCAAAGGACATAATGTGTGCTGATTTAACTGTAGCAAACAACTTAGCAATTTCTTACAGATTCCGCAGAGCAAAAGAGAATTTTTATCTGTTTTTTATTTTTGGCCTTCAATTTAGTGAAGACCTGTTTTAATTTATTTATTTATTTTATTTATTTATTTATTGGCATTTTGACTTTGAGTTGCGGGAGGTGCAAGTTTAGGGGAACTGCACAGGGTACCGGATGATATAGCTATGATGTACCACTTACTTGGATAGCAAAGCAAGTCAGGCCAGGGATGAATGTGTGAAGGCCTTTCAAATCATTAATGTTATACTTGGAGGATATAAGGGTGTCACTCTGTTTAAAGTGTACAGGCAGTTTATTCTTCAGATGGGGTTATATGTTAGTGGATATACAAATCAACAGGATTAGTGTTACTAGAGCTGTTTGCCTTACAGAGATTTAAGAGATCAGGGAGGGTCTGGTCCTTCATGGAATAGAATACAAGACATAGATGCACATGTAAGGGTCTAGAAGAGACTTATTTATAGACTACTAATTTTTTTGGATATGGGATATTGGGGCTTTTCTAGCTATATGATGTTTCTGAGTTTAATACCTGTCATGAATTTATCACTGAGGGAAATTGTCAGAAAACATATCACCACTAGGCAGATTCTCTGTTTCCCTCAAAGAGGACCCATTGAACTCCAACGTACCCTAAACAAACAAAAAAATGTCAATTTATCACATGTTATAGGATGTCTATATGATGTTCCTGAAAACACTGCAAGCAGCACAAGGTGGATATTATTAAAGTGCACAAAAATATGAAGACGTTAAAGGAAGATACAAATGTAGATACTGCTGATTTGTAATATGTTTGACCATTATAACCTAGGTCCTAGTAAAATTAATGCAAAGTCTATTGGAATTAAACATGAAGCAATACACATGAGAAAAAGTACAGTTTTAGCTACTGTAAGTAAGGTGATAACTTTAAAGAAAAAAAAAGAGTAAGGATACCTTTTTTACTATGATAACCAGCTCCCTTCACTGTTGTGTACATTGCAGAAGGGGAATGGAAAAAGCAAAGAGAATGTTGGATGAAAGCAAAAAATGTAAGAATGAGAAATGAAGATGTTATAACTAACATATATCAAATTCTGGTTAGACTATCCCCCGGATTTACTAATCTTCTGTGCAGGACTAATCTAGTCCTGCACAGAATCAACAGTTTAAGAGGCAGATGGCAGCAAGCCATGCATATTAATGAAGGCGCGCTGCCTAACCTCCTAATCCTACATGGAGCGTGGACGAGTGCAGGGGGCGTGTTTGAGAGCAGAGCTCTCAGAATGAACACGCCCCTGCAAAGTAGAACAGCAGAAACTGTAACTAAATGAGCTAGACCACTCATAGATGTCCGCATATCTCCACCAATAGTCCCCATGTGTACAACAGCAACAGTACATAAAAATAAAATGTGGAAACCCTTTTAATTTTTTTTTTAAAACCCAGAGTACAACTAACCATAGGTGTGCGGGTTTGCTCATCACTTACCTACGGTTAAAGCAGCTGAAAAGGCTGAAGAGGATGACAAGGAATATATATATACAAATGAAGCAGCACAGCAATAGTGGTTAGAGCATCCACCTAACAAACAGGCATTCCCGGTTCGAGTCCCAGTGCAGCGCATATCATTTTCCAAGTGAAATCTATATATGAACATATTTTTACATATTTTCACTGTATAACCTACATAATAACATTTAAATGAGAACTGGAGTACTGCATTAAATGCACATGTGAAGTGTCAGTGTCATAATGAATAAGGCATTAGTAAGCAGGTTTAAGCACAAATAAGCAGTAGTAAGCATATATAAGCACTAGTAAGCATGTTTAAGTGTGTTTGTGTGGGCGTAGGCATTGCCTACATAGATTAAGCAATGTAGAAGCTAACTGAGTGTAAGAAACTGTAACAGGAGGTTAGCAGTGCTTACAGTCGCGCAAACCTGCGCAAACCCGCTTACAACTGCTTTAAAGTGCCTTAATCACTCTGTGCCCAATGGAATGTGTACTGCACAACAACAAAATAAACAGCCTTTGCAAGGCTTGAACCCTGGAACCTCTGCACTACAGTCACAGTAGTCAACCACCAAGCCATCATAACAATGCATAAGAATGAGGTGTCAACAAACAAATCCTCACCACAGGAAAATCAAACTGACCATGTGAAATGAAACCATGTACAGTGTGATGTTGTATAACCTGCCACAGAACAAAAATGTGTGAATTGGAGTACAGCAGTAAGGTCAGATGTGAGGTGTTATTGCAATAAAGTGTTGAAGCTCCCAGGACCCCATACAGCGTACGTACACATGAATCAAGGATACAAGACACATATATAACATGTAATGAAGCAGATATCAATGCCAAAAGACAAATATCATGCAAATCAAATATTAAGCACCACTAAGTGTTGCACAGCACTGCTTTCCAGACTATTGGCAGGATACTACCAGTGGGAGAAACAGTGTCAACCTGCTAAGTCTAATCTTAAACAAATGCATGTTCATCCCTAGTGGGACAACCCCATAAATTCTGCTAAAAATAATCCTCGGAGTAACATACCATGCCATACAGGTAAGCAAAGAAGGATACGTATGTTCGGTATGTTCGCGGACTGAATGTGTGGGAAGCCTGAAGATCCATGGGGTGAGACAACTTACATGATGAGTCCTGAGAAGTGGACAGTGGACAATATGTAGTGGTGTGGTGAGATTCGGATGGAACCTGTAGGAAGGATGATTGATGTGGAGGAGGAAGGGGGTGGAGGAAATGATGGGTAAGACATTATGGGCCGAGGCATGCCGGGGTTGGATGGACCTGTTCTAATGGGACTGCCCCGTGGATGTAAGCGAAAAAGGAGGGGGGGGGACAGGAAGTGAACTGAGACATACCATTTCCCATGGCAAAGCACGTTATGAGTAATATGTATGTCGCATAACCCATGGAATAACATATATATACATATATGAACTGGAGTACTGCAGGAAATGCACACGTGAGGTGTCAGTATCAAAATGTATAAAGCAGTAGTTAGGTTAAGCAGCAATAAGTAGTAAGCATATGTCAGCACTAGTAAGCAAGTTTAAGGCCGTATGCCTGGGTTTGCGCAGAGGTAAGGACTGCCAATTTCCAGTTACAGTGTCCTACACTCAGTAAGCATTTAAATTGCTTAACCTGTGTAGACAGTGCTTACCCCCATGCAAATCCCCTTACAACTGCTCAAATGTGCCTTAATTACACTGTATCCAATGGCTCTTATTTTACCTAGCAACAAAATAAGCAGCCTCTGCTAGGATCAAACCCAGCACCCTGCACACCATAGCCAAAGTGATTTACCATTAAGCCATCTCAGATGTACATATCCTTGATGTATTCACAAACATATCATCCAGCCCAGTCATTCAACAGTACAGAGAATGTATTCCAACATGTAGATGTATGTGTGTGAGTAAATATATTAATTTCTAAACAGTTACAACATATTGATATACATATATATATATATATATATATATATATATATATATATATATATATATATATATGCAAATATGTATGAACATATAAACATGCAAATGCCTACATCTGTAGATATATATATCCACATCTACATGTCTAAATATATACGGCAGGTTTTATATATATATAGATAGATATAGATATACATATTTAGGTATATACAGACATACATCTGTAGATAATGGGGAAATAACAAAACATATATGTCCTCATGCAACGTTAATGGGGTTGAGAGGCCCCACACAATATATGTCTGGTACGAATAGGTATACCCCCCCAGCCAAGCACAACTCCCCTGTAATACAGTACCAAGTGTTGCAGATCCCATAACCAGGACCAGACATGACATGGCCATCCCTAGGATACATATACACAGACACATATATGCAGATACAGGTATATATATATATATATATATATATATATATATATATATATATATATATATATATATATATATATTTATATATATATATATATATATATATATATATATATATATATATATATATATATATATATATATATATATATATATATATAGATAGATATGTAACTACACATACACACACAGAGATTTGTACAGTAATATACATATGTAGTATGTGCACACAATATGGAGCAGCCAGTATTCCTATAGTCACCACCTTACCAACTGGTATCTGTATGAGCCACCCATACGGATGACATTCATAGCCGGCAACATATACCCACAGAGATATCAAAGGGTATAACACCACACACAGGTGTGCATAAATGAATGTGAAAGCTTTATTTGTGTACTATAACAGTCGTATATGCCATTTCATATAGCTGTCTAGACAGTGACATCCATATGAA
Source organism: Protopterus annectens (assembly GCF_019279795.1). Taxonomy (NCBI): domain Eukaryota; kingdom Metazoa; phylum Chordata; order Ceratodontiformes; family Protopteridae; genus Protopterus; species Protopterus annectens. The sequence continues at coordinate 395,679,989 of NC_056727.1, forward strand.
CAGTGTAATGCAACTGTGAAACATTTATACTAAGACAGTAGTCTGGAAAGGTTGACATATGTTGCTGTCCAGGCCGAGGCCTTCAAGTAGTACATTAGTAATGACAGACTGGGCCACAGCATACCAGACAATCAACAGTACATAATGCAAATGTATAGGTCAGCAGCCTCTATCTATACTCTGTACACAATCCCTAGGGGGTACAGACCCGAGCTGACACAATGGAATGTATCTGTTACATAACAAGGCATACCTGACACCATCACAATCACACTGACAAACAGAACACCCCGTATGGCAGGAGGCAGTAGGCCTGCATTTACCCAAGGTGGATTATATGGTAAAGTGCATCCATATACCTTAAGGCAGCTTATTCCAGATACCCACACATGTTGTAACAGCCTAGGTTAGTCATGGTGCACCCCCCTACACTCACTAATACTGGGCCATATACCACTGTTACATACACTGGCCTCTGGAGTGCATTAGGGCACACATGTATTGTGTAGGTGAAACCCTTACATATATGGCCCCAACCCCCCAATATGTGTGGGGGACACAACAGCAGTGGAGTGATGGCAGGAATGAAAGCCTGACATACACACAGCCCACTACATAACAACCCCTGACAGCATGTCATAAGTGCAAAGCCCGGTATGTAGGTGGAGGACAGAGGCTGGAACACAGGCACTTATGTGTAAAACTGCTGTCATACAGTAAGCAAGATATGTACATGTGTACATATCTATATGGCTATATGTATACTTATTTATACAGATATGTTCACCATATGTCCTGCACATGGAGTGGAGCCCTACCTCGGCCCCAATAGTCCCAACCTCTCAGTGCAAAGGGATATCACGTATGTAGTGCAAGTATATTTGTAGACTATTGCTACTGTAATAGGGATTGTCTTCACAGAAATGGTGTGTGTGGGAGGCCACATCTGTCATTAACATGTGCGCCATTGGCTACATACAGACATCCTAAGGTCATCATAGTACAGTACCACTGCTAGCACAGTAACGCCCCTGTGGACTACAGCTGCGATATGACCAATATATGTGGACAGTCTGACACACTCAGGTCAGTCCAGGGGTATACACAGAACCCCTTCATGCAAGACACATGGACCAGGCCTGTCAATGTGGATGTTAACAGCCATGTAGATGGGTATAACACATACATACTGGTATACATTTGCCCCCATAGGTTATGCATTCATACACCCCTGTCTGTCCTGATACATAATAACCACTGGTACAGAGGTGCCATGGCCACATACTGCCCACTAGTTACTGACATACATCTGAACAGCATCCCACTGCTTTGTCTGACATACATGACTGTTATGGTGGCCAGGCAGCAGTACATCTGGCAAGTATCTGGACATGACATCCCACTGGATAAGTACAGTAAGCTGCTAGGCATTAACAAAGCACTGTGCAGGCTACAGGCAGACTGACTCAACACTGGGCTACATCTCCTATGTGGGAATACACATGTACCTGCATAGATAGCAGGCTCTACAGGCATGTCACATCACAGAGTAACAGGCACCTGTATCAAAGTGCATAACCACAACCAATGTGAACACAGCCACAGCCAAATATGGTAAGTTAGCGTACTAATACAGGATATGGACTATCTAATGTACACCATCCTCATATGAGCCACCCACACAACAACCCTACATATACTGGGCTGCTACACAATGTGGTCTGATGGCTGTCTGTGGTTTGGGACATGTGTGTGTTCTCCCCTACAAACATGTAAGCTGATAGGGTGACACACAGTGGAGCAGCATGTAACATCAGATAGAACAGGACCAAGAACAATGACATCTACCACAGTCTCTACACAGGCCAAGGTACATATGCACTATAAACACACTGTCGACAATTACCAGACTTACACATACCTCAGTACTGTACACATAACCACAGAATGCCCAGGATATGTCCTCAAATATAAAACCTACTATACATAACATGTTTAGCAGCCTGATATCTCACTGGCTTGTTATCAGATATGCTGTCAATGAATATGGTGTACAGAACATATGCACCCCCTACTGCATGACATATGTACAAAGGCTGACAGGGTTGTGGCTGGAGGCACAAACACAGGCCCAATATTGATATGTCGCTGTGATGACCTCATACATTTCCTGTTGTAACAGGGTTTGATGCAACATATGTCCTATGAGGGATATGACATCAGTAACTCTCCCGGCTTTCACCATCTACTTACTGCAATCCTCGCACTACCTTCTGCAGTTGAGAGATAGGTGCCCTGTGGGTAACACAAGGAACATAAGGCACCACACACTGCCCAGTCTGCAGATGACCCTACAGATGGGGATTCCTCATAAACATAGCACTGACATGACAAGTATTAGAACATGTAGGACGGCCATATCCACACACACCCTGTTAAACCAATAGTACCCCAGCTGCAGCATAGCAGCACTTGCAGTCTGTAGTCAGGACAGGCACATCCCCCTCCTGTGTGTTGGCCTGTTTCCACAGTGTATATTGTCAGAGGTAAGTCTCCAATCCATCTGTGATGCTGTTTGCCAAACAACAGATCTAGTTCCTGCTCACAGTGAATGAAAAGGCCCAACACCAACATGATGTTCCTAGATATTGGAGTGTATTTCCATGCAATTGGCTATGGGGATGTTACCACAGCTGTTCCACATGCAATCAGCTAGAGGAGGGCTGTAATCCGTGCAGAGGCCATCAGCTGATCATGAGCATCACTGACAATACACATGCTGCTGCCTAAGCAAAGCAGGTGTAAGTCTCCACATCCACCAGAGAGGGAGTGAGAGAGGCAGACAGAGGCAAAGATAAGTCAGGGTGGGTTGGGAGATTAAAAGGCAAGCATGTTTGTGTCACACACCTACCAGTCCATGGTATCGAACCCGTGACTGACTATGTACTGATACCACATCTGTTATCCCTGCACGGTGGATATTGTGAGTTATGCTAGGGGCACCATATAAGAAATTTTAAAAACACACTCAACACTGGGGCCAGTTGCTACACACTCACAACCACCTCCACAAAGGGCACGAACAACAAACATCAACACATTAAGACACACACACACATACACACACACACACACACACACACACACACACACACACACACACACACACATACACACACACACAGGATTAGAACCCCTACCTAACTAGTTATTACATTACAGCACTATGCCATTATAGAATGCACCACAAAGATTACTGGAGTACCCTTTCCCCAAAGGTTTATTTCACAGTGAGTGACATCAGCAGGACTGCCAAAGTAGAGTGAATGAATTGTAGTGAGTGTGACTAGCCAAACATGCATTGCTCTCTACACAGGCATAGGAACAGACACAAAAGCATCCACAACTCCCATGTGTGAGAATTGAACCCCTACCAGAGTTCTATATCACATTACAGCATTATGCTGTTATAGCACACACCACAGAGATTGCTGGAGTACTCTTTCCCCAAAGGTGTACTTCACAGTGATTGATATCAGCAGGATTGTCAAAGTAGTGCATTTGAATTGTATTGAGTGTGACTAACCTAAATTGCCCTAATGAGGCTGTATGCATTAACGGCTGTTCTGGCTAGAACAAAAATAACCTGCCTTTTCAGGTCATGAGCCCAGGACCCTGTACACTATAGTCACAGTAACTAACCACTAAGCTATCACATCAGTACATGGGACTGCAGTTCTACCAAAGTAATCCCACCATAGGCTAATCAAACTGAACATGTGAAAGGAATGTATATACAGTTGTCCGTAAAAGACCTCTCCAAAGCCAACTTCATGCTACTCAAGGCAGAAGTGACAATAGTTGTGACACCCATGGGGACAGGAGCTAACAGTTCAACTGATGAATCCTGCACTAAGGCACTGTATGAGCACAGCCACTTGTGCATGATTCCTGACATCCCACATAGAACCACGATTCTCACCTCCCAAATAATCAAGCCAGTCTGGTGGTCTCCTGCCATTAACAGAGTATACAACAGATGGTAGAAACTGTTGATGATAAAAGGATAATCTGACGATAAAAGGATAATCCAAGGATGCAAACAACTCCCTTACCGGCCCCAGAAGACGTTGAGATCCCTCATGGAATCTTCCAAAGCTGGTTATGTAACTAAAATCGCCACAGATTCCACAGACAACCACACAACATTCTATAGTTATGTCCAAATTCTAACTGGCAATGCTCAGAAGTGCTCTGAGCTGCAAGAGAATGGCATTACATAAACTGCTACCACGGAATGTGCCAATATCCTGTCAGATTGATTTAGTGCCACAATCACCCCCTCTCACCCCCAAAAGGGCCCAAGTCAATATGTAAAGGGTTCCATTGCCCAGTAATCATGGCCACACAGGCAGAAAATGCAATACCCACAGCTAAGAATACAGCATCCATGGGACCAGATGATATCCTGGCCTGTGTACTACATGGACTACAGAATGGAATGGCAACTCACCTAACTGTCATGTCTAATCATAGCCTTGCATCAGGTCTGGTGCCCACTGAATGGCGCACAGCTGCAGTTATCCCACTCCACAAGGGGGAATCCACCTGTGATCCCTGGAACTACCGTCACATCAGTCTGACGAGCCTGATCTGCATGGCCATGGAATGCATTATCAGGGATGTTTTGAACACAGACATTAGCAACACTCAAACACTGGACCTCACACAGATTGAGCTCATGGAGGGCCAGTCTTGTCACCTGAAACTGATTGACTGCTTTGACTCAGTCTGCATAGCTGTTGAAGAGGGTAAGGCAGTCCACAAAGCCTATGAGGACCTCGCCAAGCCCTTCAACACCATCCGCCAGTCAAGAAACATAGATTAACAGACTAATCTGGCCATACATCCCTATGCCACTCAATGGTTTGCCACACGGCTTACTGACAAAACCCAAACTGTAGGTGTAACTGACTCCAAATCCATCCCCATATAAGTGACAAGTGGAGTACCTCAGGGTTCAGTCCTGGGACCACTATTGTTTGGCATCTACATGTCTGATGTACAGGCCAACATTACGGGACTCTGGCTAAAAAAGTTAAGAGATGACTGCAAAATGGGAGTCATTATGAGCCTGACTGTACTGCATGATATGTTACTGATACCACCCTGACATCATACAGGTGGTATGGAGTACTGTTAACAGCTTGTGCCCTTGCCGTGTTAGGCCCTGGTTATGGGAACTGTAACAGTTGGTAGTGTATTGCATGGCAGATGTGTCTGGCTGTGGGGGGGGTACCTATTTGTGCATGGTGTATGTTGTTTGTGCCTGTCAACCCCATTAATGTTGCATTTGGACATATATGTTTCTGCTATGTTCCCACTTTATCTACAGATGTATGTCTGTATATACCTATATAGATATAAATATCTGCTTACATATATGTGTGTGTGTGTGTGTATATATATATATATATATATATATATATATATATATATATATATATATATATATATATATATATATCAATATGTTGTATCTGTTTAGACATTTTTTTCACACACACATACATCTACATGTTGGAATACATTCTCTGTACTGTTGAATGACTGGGCTGGATGATATGCTTGTGAATACAGCAGGGTTATGCATATCGGAGATGGATTAGAGGTAAATCACTTTGGCTATGGTGTGCATAGTCCTGGGTTTGAGCCTAGCAGCGGTTGTTTATTTTGTTGCTAGGCAGAACAAGGTCCGATGGATACAGAGTGATTAAGGTGCTTTAAAGGAGTTGTACGTGGGTTTGCGTGGAGGTAAGCACTGGTAAAGTCTGGTTACAGTTTCTCATACTCAGTTAGCTGCTGAACTGCTTAACCTGTGTAGGCATTGCTTAGGTCCACGCAAACCCATGCAAACCTGCTTACAACTGCTTTAAAGTGCATTAATCACTGTGTATCCAACTGGCCATGTTCTGCCCAGCAACAAAATAAACAACTCTTGCAAGGCTCAAACCAAGGACCCTGCACACCATAGACAAAGTGATTTACCACTAAGCCTTGACAGATACAAAGAGATTTGATGTTTGCAGAAACATATCATCCACTCTAGTCATGCAACAGTACAGAGAATGTATACCTACATCTAGATGTATGTGTGTGTACCTAGATTAATATCTAAACAGATACAACATATCTAGATATGTATGTATATATGTATATATATATATATATATATATATATATATATATATATTACTTTCTAAAACTATATACATATATATCAATATATATGCACATATATATATATATATATATATATATATATATATATATATATATATATATATATATATACATATGCCTAAATCGACACATATATGTGTCTACACCTATATGTGTACATATACACAGCACGTTACATATATGTACACAGATATATATCTATGTAGGTGTATACGGACAAAGTTATATACATATATATTAACAAATATATAAATCTATATAGGTATATATGGCCATACATCTGTAGATAGCAATGGCAGATTAACAAATGCACATATTTCCACATGTACCGTTAATGGGTTTAAGAGGCCCCACACACTATACGTCTTGTACGAATAGGCACCCCCCACAGCCGAACACGTGGCTGGCCTTGATGTCACATGTATGGGTATGGCTTTGCACCCCAGCCTCTCAGCTAAATTACATCTGTTACCCCTGTATGGTTGCCATTGTGATATATAGTAGGGCCACCATAAAAGTAATAAGCAAATCCCCCTCCACATTGCCCACAGGTGTCACAGACTCTCAACCACCCTACACAGGATACGAGTTACACTCACCTGTCATGTCTGGGAGTTGAACCCCTGCCTAACTAGTTTATTACACTACAGCACTATGCAGTTATAATACGTGCCATAGACATTACTGAAGTACTTCTTCCCCAAAGGTGTATTTCACATTGAATGACATTAGCAGGATTACTAAAGAAGGGCATTGCACCTGTACTGCAGGTGACTAGCCTAAAATGCATTGCTCCCTACACAGACAGTGAGACACACACAAAACATCCGCAACTGAAATGTGTGGGTATTGAACCCCTGACCAAGGCTTATATCACACTACAGCATGGAGCAGTTATAGGTCACACCACAGGGATTACTACAGACCTTTTTCCGCAAAGTTGTATTTCACAATGAATGACATCAGCAGGATTGCCACAGTAGAGCATTTGAAATGTACTGTGAGTGAGTAGCCTATAATGCATTCCTCCATACACAGACATTGGAACACACACAAAACATCCAGAATTGCCATGGGTGGGGATGGAACCCTACCACAGTTCTAGATCAGACTACAGCTGTACGCAGTTATGGGATGCGCTACAGAGATTACTGAGCTACAACCTTCCCAGAGGTGTATTTCTAGGTGGGTGACATCAGCAGCCTTGCCAAAGTTGAGTATATACATTCTAAGGAGTGTGAGTACCCTAAAAAGCATCGTTCTCTACTCAGTCAAAGACAAACGGAGACACACGGACACATAATTACACACACACACACACACACACACACACAGTTGCCAAGTCTGGGGTTGGAACATCTATCTAACTACATTATCACACTACAGCAGTACACAGTTATAAGACATGCTACGGAGATTACTGGGCTACACCCTTCCCTGTGGCATATGTCGAGGCAAGTGACATCAGCAGCCTTGCCAAAGATGAGTATATGATGTGCACGGAGTGTGAGCAACCTAAAATGCATTGTTCTCTACTCAGTCACACACAAACACTTGCCAGGTCTGGGGTTAGAACACCTACCTAACTACTTTATCACACTACAGCAGTACACAGTTACAGGACGCACTACAGAGATTACTGGGTTATGAATTTCCTAGAGGTGTATTTCTAGGTGAGTGACATCAGCAGCCTTGCCAAAGTTGAATATATGAGTTGTACGGAGTGTGAGTAGCCTAAAAAGTATTGCTCTCTACTCAGTCATATGTGCCTGTATTCCTATCCACTGTGTGTGAGAGGCAGGAGTGGTGCATATTGACATGTGTCTGCACTAAGAACTGCGACTGCCAGATATGTCTGGTCCACTAGTGTTTGCAGACATGGCCTTCATGTGTTTAAGTGTGTGAGCATGCCCAGTATGGCCATCTGTATTGCATGTGTGGATTGTGTCCAGGTAGTTTGTACTGTGGTGCTGACCTTTGTGTTGTACACCTGTGTCTGCAGGGTATCCATTGGTCATTTGGCATTGACTGTTGCTACATTTCTGCATAGCGGAGGGAGCACCTGACTGTTTCTACATTTTTACACAGGAGTGGGGGGGGGCACACATGACTGTTACTATAAGTATACGTAGGATGGGGGGGCACACCTGACACTTTTACACATTTGCTAGGACTGTACTGGTATGTCAGGTTCTCCATTTCAGTCTGTAGTCTTACCTATCATGCTGGCTTGAGGCATACCAGTGCACTACAGATCTTAGCTTTAATTACCTACATATTAGTTTCTGACTTCCTAGCCTTCACAACTTACATCCAACTGCCTGGCCTGCTGTAGTCTGTCTGTGTATGCCTGGGGGAGGGGTTACCCATAGGGCTCATTCAGAGGCCATAGTACAGCATTTGTTTGTGTTTGTCTACACCTGTCCTGCTGGCTGAAACTGTTGTTGGGTATGTGCACCTTCCTGACTGGCATGTGTGGGTCTTGTGGACATACATGTCACTCAGCCCATTTCCTGCAGTGGGTTTTGTCATGGTGTGTAGTACTGGCTACTATGGTGACTCCAGTATGTGTTACAGATGTCATGATGCCACTATGGGTGTCTTTTGTCTGCTGCCATAACATTCGCCCACCCAATTCCCTTGCATGTTCACATCCATACCATAGCTACAGGTAACAACACATTCTACTCCATTTGGCAATTGGTAGGTTGATTGACTTACCTTGAGGGTGTGCGAGACTTGAGGATGGTGTTGGAGGGCTGCCTGTGTTGGATGCGCATAGTACACTCCCTATACATGGTTGGGCACAGGTAGTGTCATGTTTGGCATCCCTTTTATTGTCTGTGCAAGTCAGAGAGAGGTGTCATTCCCTGGGTTCCTACTGTGTCAATGCATATGCTATGGGTTGCCTCTTTGCCAAGGCCAGGTCATACTGGGCATGCCTCCTTCTGCCAACTGGGGCAGGCTGAGGTTGTTCCTCCTGCGAGTCACTCTGTGCCTGTACACGCCTTGGCATTGGTGGGGGGGCTGTGTGGCCCTGCCCTATGCTGTTCCTGCTGCAGCTGTTTCCACAGGATCATATTGTGTAGCATAGCACATACCATACCAATTTGGGTACATGTAACTGGTGAGTACCGCAAGGCTCCACCAGATGTGTCCAGACACCGGAACCATGACCTGAGCATCCCAAACACATGCTCTATTATATGTCTGGCCTGTGCGTGTGCCTCATTATGGTGTTGTTGTTCAGGTGTGTGTGCATTTCTGATGGGTGTCATCAGCCACGGCTCCAGTGGGTACCCAGAATCCCCCACTAGGTGACCCTAGGAGATGTCCACATTGGCAAATCTGTGGTACAGCTGAGTCGGATGCCATATTTGTGAATCGTCATAGCTTCCAGGGCAGCCAGCACACACATTCATTATAATGCCCTGGGCATCAAATACGACATGGCAGATGATGGAGTGGATGACTCTACAGATGATGTAGGCCCTACCCTGCTCACCGGGTGGTGTTTTGATGCATATGTGCGTGCAGTCTATAGCACCCACTACCCCAGGGAATTCTGCTATTTAGTGGAAGAGACACATATTGCTGGTTAACACCTCACGTGTGTTGAGGAAATATACGTGCTCACTGGCATGTGCTGCCATGGCATCCAGGAATTGGTGGAATACTCTGGATGCTGATGCCTGTGAGATGCCCATGATATCCCCAGTTGTGCTTTGGGAGGTATCTAGGCTAGTATACTTAGGCCTACACATAACTTGGTATCCACTGGGATGGGTTCCCCTCGGCCAGTTTGGTGTGTCAGGTGTGGCCGGCACAGCTCAACAATTTGCTTTAGGAGGTCTCTGTCCACCCTATAGCGCTCCACTATCTCCAGCTCATGTAGCTCCTGGTAGGTTACCCCAGGTCTGTACACTCTTCTCAGTCTCCTCACTGTGGGTTGTTCGGCAGCATTCACATCCTCACCACCCTCAGCCTCTTGTACATGTTGTTCTATGTTGCCTGCTGCAGCCCTTCTCATTTTGTAGGTTTGTTTGTTAAAATTTCCCCACTTGTATACACCGGTGGTGTAGAGTGTGGAAAAACCAGAGGGGAAGGTGTTTGCTTAGTTTATAGTTGTGTTCTGGGCTGGGCTGGTCTGCTGTCTGTGTAATTGGCTGATTCTGATACATTTCACCTGCCAGCTCAGCTAGTTCTCCTTGATTACCTTCCTACTGCTGTTTTCCCTTCCCATTGCCTCCCTGTTTAAGCCCGTGTGCGCGCCGCGCAAACAGAGTGCTCAAATGTGTACAGAGCTGCTATTTCCTGGTTTAACTTCCTTTTTCTTCCTGTAAAACCCCGTGCGTGGCGTTCACACCCGCTTACACTTTATAAAGAGTGCTAGGCAGGTTTGGACACACCTCTAGCTTAGCTGTGCTACGCTAGGAGCAGTCCCGAGCCACTGGGCTCCAATCCACTTACAGTATGCCTGACACCCCCCCATGATGTCACCTATATCCTAGTCTTGCACCCAGCTATTTATACTCTTACACTCTTGGGACCTGCCTCACACCCTAGGGAAATCTGGGATTCACTATCCTTCCCCTCATTTGTATAGGATTGCCTGCTAATGCATAGTTACACTGAGCCTCCCCCCTTAGCAACCATTACTCACTGGCCAGGTTTTCTTATGCCTGCCATTGACTTGCATGACAGAATACTTCTTTTAGTTAGAAAGCTCATTTTAAGTTTATTTTCTTATTTTCCCCGATCCCGTTTGCTGCCGCTGCCCTATGCTTAAACAGCCAAGATCGGCGAAAAAAAATAAAAGTTGATTTTTTTTATTTTTTAAACAGTTTGCAATGCCAATGACCTTATACTTGGCCATTGGCATGCTTCCTCAATGATATGCAGCCTTTATTTGGCGCTGTCATAGCTCCGTTTTGGAATTTGCAGAAATGTACTCGGTTACTAACTGAGTACATTTCTGCTCATTGCACTAGGCTTGCACGGACTATCGCAAGCTTCTTGGATTGCAAAATCACCTCATTTGCATGGATTTCTCCTGCAAATTAGGTGATTTGCATACCAGGACTTAGTCTATGCAAGATTAGTGCTGGAGCTCTCGTGCACGCCCCTGCCGGCTGTTCCTGGATCGCACGGCAGACATATTGCCTGCGTGAGCTCCTGCACTCATCTTGCACTCCATGCAAGCTTTTGAGAATCTAGGGGTATGTCTTGAACTTGCAATGAATATTTGGACCCCAAGTCTGAAAGTGGATGACATAGTAACTAAGCATGTCTTGGGAAAGTTCAGTGCTGCGTAAGGTCTGAAGAACGATTGTTCATAGGTTCATAGGTTGGTACTAGGCTATTGGCCCTAGGGCCTATACAAGCCTAGCCATAACAATTCCCTGGCTATTTTTTCCCACACTGTTGTGTGGACAGTCATAGGAAAGGGTTTTAACAGTAACATGGAATAGATATGTTAATAAGAATACACACACGAAACTTAGGAGGTAAGGTTTGAATAATTTCAGTATACAGTTATTATTATTGCATGTGTCTTATAACTAGGATCAGTCTGTGGATGGCTTTCCTAGGGAAAGTACCCTAAAGTCTTGAAACAAAATAGATGGATAGTAGTGAAATATGAGGTATGGTTTACTTTTAAAATCATCTCCTTGGCACAGGCCATGTCAGTGGAGGTCATGCTTTCTATAATTTGGAGAAGAGTCATACGTTTTTAAAGGTTGGTGTTGTGTTGCAAGATCTCTAGAAAATAATTCACTGAATATTAATGTTTGATGATTGACTTCTGCCAGGCTGTCTCTTAAAGAGATGGTTATTTATGAAGGAAGCATGACATAATGCCCCAGCTTTCCCAAGGATGTTTGGTTTCGGTAATGAACAGTAATACTATTTATGTACACTTGTACAACTGATAAAGGTGGAGGGTGCTATACTGTGGGGATTGCTTTTAAAGTAAGCTTATGTTGGGGATTTGGTTATATATGCTGAAGAGAAAATGTGCCATTTCTAGTGCACATGATGAGATGGTACTTTTTAAGATGGTTGTTTATTATTTGAAGTTTCCTTCAGATTTTTTTTATTGGAACTAATACAATTGGATAAAAAAGCTGGGATTTTTAGCATAGCTGTCAAATGGGACATGACATATGATGGTTGCCTATATCCTGATGGAACACGACATATGATGGTTGCCTATATCGTGATGGGACACGACATATGATGGTTGCCTATATCCTGATGGGACACAACATATGATGGTTGCCTATATCCTGATGGGATACGACATATGATGGTTGCTTATATCCTGATGGGACACGACATATGATGGTTGCCTATATCCTGATGGGACACGACATATGATGGTTGCCTATATCCTGATGGAACACGACATATGATGGTTGCCTATATCCTGATGGGACACGACATATGATGGTTGCCTATATCCTGATGGGACACGACATATGATGGTTGCCTATATCCTGATAGAGCACAGTTTGGAGTTAATTTTGGCACATCATAGCTGACCATCAGCATAGTTTGGAGTTAATTTTGGCACATCATAGCTGACCATCAGCATAGTTTGGAGTTAATTTTGGCACATCATAACTGACCATCAGCATAGTTTGGAGTTAATTTTGGCACATCATAACTGGCCATCAGCATAGTTTGGAGTTAATTTTGGCTATAGCTGACCATAAGCTATCCTAGTGCCTGTCCTCAGTTGCTGGGTCTAACAATCCCTTGTACCTCTGCTGGACTAGTTTTGACTACAGACTGGGGTTGACAAATATCTCAACATGCCCTGGGGCAGTGCCATACTTCTATCAAGGAAGATCCTTTACCTACTTAGTCCCAGCCACCACGCATGCCCAACCACAAAGGTTGATCACACAATTGGTGCCAGTGAGGAACTGCCCCTCAAGTCTGCAAGGTGCTGACATCAACAGCCTATCCCTCCCATCCTTAGGAAATACATCATGATTTTTCCTGGGTATCCATTTGGGAAATTAAACTACATTAGCGTATTCCTGAGGATATACACCTCCCTCATTCTCCCCAGAATGGGCATGTTCATCCTTCCTGCCTGTGTGATCAGTCAGCCATGCTGCCCTTTAAACTCAAGTTCCTTGGACCACAGCCAGGGTTTTGTCTGTCTATGTCACAGGTATAGGCTGATGGAGAGCTTTAAATGAGATGTATAAAATGAATTAAAATCTGAATAATTCCAAGGTCAATAAAGCAGAAGAATAACACACAGGGGGATATTAGTTATTGATTGAAATATTTATGACTTTTGGATAATTACAATAGAGGAGATGAGTAATTCATTGTTGATGGTTATGGTGTAAAAGAGAGTTAAAATCTATTTTTAGACTTGTGTGTTTGTAGATATGTTAAGTCTGCTTAAGGAAGTGTCCTGCTCTTGGGGCTTGATACTTGCACATAGCTTTAAAATTATCTAAGTTACTTAAAAAGGTTGAAAAGGTAAAAAACTTCCAAAAAGGTTGATGAGTTTTTATGTCATTCATCCATAAACCAGGTAAACTCTGTAAGCCTAGCAGTGTCTGTTCAGAGGCAATCAGGAGCACTGTCTAGTTAAGTGACTTACTTAAAATCACACAGTAAACAAATATAGACAGTTTCAAACTTAAGCCTCTGGAATGAAACTCATTAACACCCCACAGGCTTAATCCTTTGCTTTAATCTGTCAGCTTTGTACTGCAGGTCTATCCCACAGTCAATCTATAATGCACTAAGTCTTATACTATTTGCAATGTAACAGATATTCTACAATTCTTTCTGCCAGTATTAATTACAGAATTTACACAAAAACTGATTCCATTACTTTCCCTTCATTTTATTTATTTTATATATTTTACATTTGTTGACCGGGATAGTCCGACTGGATTCATGTCCATTTTTAGTGGAGGCCCGAGGAGAAATGCTCCAAGATAAACAGTTAAGATTACAGATGTAGTATATACAGTGTTTACATACTTAACAAGTTATACAAATTCCAACGTTAGAGATAATCCCAGGTGTAAGTCCAAATTTATTAACACAACTAAGCTAAATCATAACTCATAGTAGAGGAGAGTTAGTCAAGTTTGATACACTGACATAGCCAGTTTAGTGTCAAATATTGTTTGAGTCTTATCTTAATTTGACTCAGGGTGGTAAGTAAAGTAATATCAGCTGGGAGTGCGTTCCAGGATCTACCTGCAGAGTTGGCAAAGAGAGAGTCACCGGCTGAGTTATTAGTTTTGATAGTCTAGCAGTCTGTTAGAAGATCGAAGAGGTCTGGGATTGTTATAGGGGGTGATAATGTCTTTCAGTGCAGGAGTATTGTCCGGATTGTAAAGGATTTTATATGGCATAATCAGTTGGTTATACTGGATCAAGCTGGGCAGTTCTAGCCACCCAAGCTGGTTTAGATTTTTACAGTGGTGTGCCCTATAAGGCAGACCAGTGGCAAATCTGGCAATGTGGTTGTAGCTGATAGACAGTTTGTTGAGGACAAACTTGTTTAAATTAGAGAGTAAAGGGGGTGTGTATAGAAGAGTTGAAAGTAGGTGAAAGCGAGATATGGCAATTCTACCAGGTGGGGTTAAGAAGGCTTTTATCCTGTAAAGTGACCCTAGTTTTTTATTGATGGTTTTGATGGTTTTATTAACATGCAGGTCAAATTTAAGATTGTTATCTATGATAACATCTAGTAGTTTTGTAGAGGTGTCTGGGGAGATTATAGTGCCATTATTGGATTTTATGGTAAAGGTAAATGCAGTAGACCTAGGAGTTAGTGAGAAAAGTAACAGTTTTGTTTTTTTTTAGGATTTAAGATGAGACGATGACCAGAAAGCCAGTTTTTTATTATGTTGAAGGTGTTCTGGGTAGCTGACCATAGTTCTGTCTGAGATATGGCCGAGCAGATCAGGGTGGAGTCATCAGCGTATTGGATACAGCTGACTGTTAGGATAACAGTATAAAGGTCATTGATGAAAATGGAAAACAGAAGGGGCCCCAGTATAGAACCCTAGGGTACACCAAGGGAGTTGGGTAGGAAGTTAGTTAGTTTGTTTTGCCAAAGGATAGCCTGCTGTCTGCCACACAGATAAGATTGGAACCATTGAAGGGCTTTAGTATCTAGACAGAATGTTTTCAGGGTGTAGATTAGAAGTTGGTGATCAACCATATCAAATGCCTTGGAGAGATCCAAGAAGAGGGCAGAGGATATGTTATTATTGTTGCGATTATGATTTATGGTGTTGCAGAAGGCTAGGAGGGCTGAAGTAGTGCTGTGGTGAGGTCGGAAGCCATGCTGGGAGTCTGCCATAAGGTTATTCTGAATTAGGTGGGGCAGCAGTTGTCTATGAATACATTTTTGCATAATCTTTGCAAGTGGAGATAATATAGCTATTGGCCTGTAATTAGATAGTTCACTAGAACTACCTCCTTTGTGAAGTTGGATTACATAGGATATTTTCCAGATGGTGAGGATTTTGGCTTCTACTATGGTTTGATCGATTAGTATTGAGATGGGGTAAGCAATGGCATCATCTACTTTTTGTAGATACTCGGCAGGGAGTAGATCAGCAGAGAGAGTAGTTGGTTTTAATTTTTTGATCAAGGTATGGATAAGTGAAGTGGCAACTGGTTGGAATCTGAATGAGAGTTGCTTACTAGGGGTGATGTCCTCAGGGCCAGGGGAGCTTGGAGGTAGTTGGCTAGCTAGGGCTTGGATTGTCTCCGTAAAGAATTAGTTAAAACTCTCTGAGACTTCCTCAGGTGGTTTATCAATGGTGGCTGCAGGGGTCGGGGTAGAAATTTTCCCAGGATGTAATAGTTTATTTAAACCTGCCCAAAACATCTGAGGGTTGCTTTGATTTATTTGCTGTAGATTATAGCAGTAGTTTTTTTTGTCTTGTAAAATGGATTTTTTAGTCTCATTCCTTGATTGCCTATATTTAATGTTTTGCTTTCATTTTTGTGAAATGAAATAACACTATCCTTCTTCAAGTTTTCAGGTAGTCTAGCTTCATTTCTTGATTTGTTAAAAATAATTGTTGATATAGACAAACATATCCACCCAACTGATAATCAGGAAGAATGAAATATTGAATATTGTACAGAGGTGGCCATGCTTTATAGAAGCTTTCTATGTGTCCTGTGGTTATTAACAGCTGACATAATCTACTTTTCTGCATAAACAAAAAGAAAACTCACAGTTGTTGTGGCATGATAGTCTCAAACTGTGAAATAAATTTCCTTTTCTAAGTATATCAAGACATCTGCATTTTAAACTTGAGCTAGCTTTCATTTAAAATGAATCACAACTTCCTCACCTCTCACACACAGGGACATCTTTCTGTCCCACTGCTGCTTTAATTTCCTGCTGACTAGAAAATGAAGTTTAAAACTTAAGAATAAAAACAACACTCCATGCAGTTTATAAATATATTTGTCAGGTAAATTAAGAAAGAAAATTAAAAAGTTAATTATCTGGCAATACTCTCTTCTGACTGTTAGTAAGACAGGTTTATGTTATATTGCTTTATAACAAGTAAAACATTAACACTAACAAAAAAAATCTATTACAGTGGTTTCATTAAAATTGAGGGAAAAAGAAAAGAAGGAAAATTAGCCAGCTTTGATGGTAAAGAGGGATAAAGCCCTGACTAAATTTCAAGCAGCTCAGTTTCAAGTAGCGGATTAGATTGCTGATGAAGCTGGCAAGGGATTATAGGTGTGACTATCATTGAGGAGGCCAGGAAGAGCAGGCAGCACATGCTACAAGCCTTTTAGTTGGGATAGCAATGAAAATCAGGTCCTGGGTACAGATTTCATCTCAACAAGTTGCTGCTTGGTGGTACTCTTACAAGTGGATGTGCAGAAGCATGCATATGCATGAGGACAGAACAGTGGGCCTTTGTGGTGATGCAGATTGCACATCCCACTGTGCAAAGGTTGGACTTGGGCTAATAGTAATGCCTTCATAACCCAGATGCTAGCAACTGCACAAGCAACTTTCAAGACTGCACAAATGGCATATTTCTTTCCATATGGCTGTCACCATTGTGATCCTAGGAGGACCTTCATCAGGAGTGATTGAATGGGATCAAGCCTGCTGGGGGCACCTACATTACCTGCAACCTACCAAAATATAACAGGGTACTCATCAGTAATCAGAGTAAGATTGTTTTTATAAATGGTTTTCACAAAGTATATTACAAAATAACACCTAAACCAGCCATATCCAGGGTGCAGTAGATTTAAAGACAGCATTTACATGAAAGAGCAATGCTCAAATTTGTGTGTTATGCCATGCATGCAAATGGGTGCATAATGATATGTAGAAGAGAAACTTGTATGCAATTGTAGGATAACAGTGTGACAGTGCAATTCATAGACCTCAGTGATGGCACTACACACCTGTGATCAACTAAACTGAACACCATTATCCATGGCATACAGGACAGGAGTCATGTTGGGCATAACAGCAGCAGCAGTTACTTAGCATGTTGCTGCTCTCAGATCCAGTGTTGAGACTTATGGGCTCTATGTGCCAACAAAGATGGTTGAGGTGGTTGGTGACTTACAAATCACCACCTGACAGACCAGCAGATGATTGATTCACATTTGACAGGGTTATGCTACATGACATAGCTGAACTGTGTGGACTGTGAGCGGCATTCATGGTATGTCCATTCCTGTGGATGCAAAAGTATGTGTAATGTTGACCATACTAGCTACATTGACCATCCAGTGACTGGAAGGGAACACATTGGGTATATCACATGCCTATGCCTTGCATATACTTAGCTAGTTACTGAACATCACACAAAGAAGTATGTTTGTTTCCCTAGGACAGTAGACAGAAACAAAAAACATCACCATGCATGCATTTGATGAGATTGCATGCTTTACTGAAGTCCTGACCCCACAGATTGCACCCATGTTGCTATTAAGACACCATTTGGTCCAGAGGGACATAGAGACATAAAAAGGCAGGGCTACCACTCCCTGAACTTTGTCATTTGTAATGACCAGGATACTGTCTGTCACCCAGACTATTTACATACTTTACACATACAACTCACTTCTGCTGTTGCGAGAATATTCTCACAGGCTCATGTGGTTACATAGGAGACAGAATGTGCAGGCTGCATGCATGCTCAGAAGAGGCTACACATATTGTTGTGTCTTGTGTGTTGTAGGTTATTCTGGATATGCCCTTGAGCCATGGGTGATGGCCCTGAAATCCACAGGCTATGACAGAAATGTCATGCAATGTGGCTTATGCCAAAGTAAGAATATTCTGGAAAGCATCTTTGGGCTACAAAAGGGTAGAATTCCCCTCTTTTGGCACTTCCAGGGATGCCTGGTAATATAATATGGAGATAGGAAGTAAAACATTTGTATTTTGCACCATGCTATACAGCAAGCAGTGCAGGCTGACAGTATGCTAGAACAGTCATAAGTGACACAGCAGCACTTAAAGGGTAGGAAGGAGATACATGGGATAACAGTGAGAAGAGGAACCACATATGAGACAGTGACAAATGCAGTGGCAAAATGGTGGTGTCTGTTTCACAACTACAGGCCAGGATCAGAGAAAACAGAATAACGTGATGCATGTTGTAATGTTTAGCCTATGCAGGGCAGTACATGGCATGGCCACATTGTGCATCATACATTAACAAACACACATTGAATAGAGGATGGGCTGTGGAGACCAAGGCTATTGGAGGCAGACTAAAAGACAGTTTTAGTGTATCGCATGAAAGAACCTACAGAGCTAGCATTTTCTACCACTGACCACAGTAGCAAAATTGTCTCACAGCTCTGATACTCAGGTTAACTGAGCAGTTACCGTACATCCTCCTGCTGCCATGGAGAACACTTAGCTCCATAGTACTCTATATGAAGCAGCTACGTGCACCACGATTACCAACTTTTATATCCAATGATTGATTCAGAATGCTGCATATGCCTTAAGGACACTTCTAGAGGTGTGGTAGCCTCAGACTCCCCAGCAGTAATGAGAATGCCTTAATAAGAGGCACATATCAGATGTTGCATCCAGTGAGGACACAGGAGAAGTCCATGTGGAGCTGCCTCCTACAGATAATATGGCTGTGTGGATGGATGAATTACATGACACCAGTGTGAGACCACTGGTATATACCTGTACATACATACCAAAACACATAGAAAATATTAATACTCAGTACTATGTGCCACATAACTTGTTCAGCAAGACAGAGGGGAAGGTCACCATCTGTCATATCTACTTCAGTGTATGTTAATACCATACTAGTAAGGTGAGCATTAAGCTGTTTTTCTTTTTTTTTCCTACACAAATATTGGTAACGGGTACAAAGCCTACATCCACAGGCATGCCACTAATGGTATATGGAACTGGTCATCCTAGCCAGTGAGCAACACCAAAAGCTCTTCACCCTGTGGCAGCTGATTTAGTGTCGGTGGCCTGCCATTTGTGGGAGCCCTGTCCACTGTGATGTCATTAGCCTTTACCCAGGTGAATATGTCTACAATCATCCTCTGTATCTGTTGTAGGGACTTGTTATGGCCTCCCACAGCATCTCATCCCACACTTTGCCTGCCAAAGCTGATCCCTGACCTGCCTGCTTGCACTGCCTTTCAGCAGAAGGAGCATGCAATGCATGCAGCTGGCCTGCAACAACAGTTTGCTTTTCTGCCTTTTGAACTTCCCTAGGCACTGAGTTCCTGAGATGAGCATAGCTGTATCTGTATAACCAAAGACAAAACTTGTCATTTAGTACGTATGTGTGCAGAGTTACACCTTACATTTGTTACTGTCAATGATCTGCCCCTGTGTGCCTGCATTTCTCACATTTGACACCCATATATTATACTGAAACCTCTAGCTTTATGTAGGATCATATACAGTGAAATATTTTATGGCCCATGAATCCCTCCAGGCATGCACAACATTGCTATGTAACTGTGTGGTGTCCCTGTATGTGACGTGTGAATGTCTGGGAAACCTCTATACCCAGTGTGCCAAAACTAAGGTAGAATGCCCATATGTGGCCTCCCCTTGCATATATGTAAGTTACAATGTGCTGCAATGAATGATACATTACATAAAACATGAGCAACCTATTCATGTGCAAGGATCTACCATACTCTACCTAGAAAGTGGCCATGGTTGCTTTCTTCAGAGAAAACCACAAGGCTTGTGTATGGTGTGCTAAGGAGAGAAGGATAGTCCTGCTCTTTCTGCACAAGACATTTAAGAGATTTTTAGATGGGCAATATGATAGCATCTGTAAAAAATGTTTGAAGTCTTGTTTGGCCTGTTAGAAGTGTTTGATTCCATGGGCATAATCCATACATGGGCACAGTAACAATATTATTAAGGTGACCTGAGGTAGTGCCACCTTTACCTGTTGGAAACAGTGGTTTTGAAGATTTAGCCAAGATGTAATGCAACCATTTATTTATTTCGATAGTTAAATAGATTTACATAAATACATATGTGTATATATATATATATATATATATATATATATATAGAGAGAGAGAGAGAGGGAGATATAAAGACCTGTTATAATTAGGCAGGTTACAGGGGATATAGATAACTAGACAGATATATATATATATATATATATATATATATATATATATATATATATATATATAGGTATAGTTATAGATATAGATATAGATATATAGATATAGATACAGATATAGATATAGTTACAGATACAGATAAATATATATATATAGATATATAGATATAGATATATTTATGGATTATGTAAATCTAGCTCTGCAAACATCAACATGCTACTATGTATGTACAGATCAACAATCTCAATACATGCAAAACTTCAAATGAAAAATATAATAAAACTTCATTATATGCAGGGGGCAGACCCCCATCACCCCTGCACACCTTTTTATTAAATATACTAACTCTGAGATTGCACAATCGGGGATAAGTGCATATTTCCCTAACCTGACAATTATACCCTCTCACACACCAGTCAGCCATCTATTTAGTCAACTAAATTTTCTCAGCTAAAAAGATGTCAACCAACAATAGAGACAAGAAATTTCAGTAACCCACGTGTACAGATATATCTAAATAGCTAGATAAAGATATATATAACTATAGCTGCATAGTTAAACAGCAATAATAATCAAATGAAATATGCAGCAGATTTTCATAATTTAACTAAAGTGTGAATTACATTATAAACTGCCAGAAAATTTGTTTTGCATTTTATTTATTATTCATTTAAACCCATTATATTTTTCAATGTTTTATTCATTTATTTATTTATTTTTATTTTGCTTAAATATTTTATTAAATTGTTAATTTACAAATAGTCAATGAAAGAGAAAAAATAACAAAGATACTTGTACAAATGATTCCACGTGATTTCATTCGTTTTATAATTTGTAAAGGACTTTTAGAGAATTTTTTTTTCTTCAAAAACTGCATAATTGGAAAAACAAAATACTTTTTAATCTGGTATAAGCGGATGGAACACAAATCAAATCAATAGATACATTACAGCAAGAATACAATCCAGTTCCTGGAACCGGGTGCTTTTATAAAGTATCATAAGACATGCTCAAAACAAATTTCTTCCTCTCACAGAAATTATTTATAAACAGCCACCTAAATTTTATGTAATAATTGTAATCTTAAGAATTTAGCTTCTAATCTCTATAGAATTTATGCTCCATATAATTATAACTTAAATAATAAGAATTTTACAGCATCGAGGGAAACTTCATTATTTACAAAAGAGAATAAAACATATATTTTAAAACCAGTAGAGAACACTTCTTTGGTTCCATTTTGACATATTTTCACTTTAAAATTTCAACGTAGAGCCTTTTTAAACCCTGATAAAATAGCCAGACTTAGACTTACTAAAGCCCATCATTTTTTAGATAATTGTACATGCCATTGCTTAATATATTACTTGCCAAATGCATTGTACTCTGTTTGGAATTTTGTGAAATAAATGCACTTTAGGGTTTTTTCTGCTTCTTTTCTAATTTCAAACCTGACAACTGTATGTGTAATTGTTGCACAATAGTTTATGTTCCTAAAAACATATCCTTCATACTTTTGTATACATATTTTTTCATCTATTATAGTGTAACCCTGATTTAATAATTAAAATCTTCTGAACAGTATGCAGTATATCAAACAAATCCATTTCCTCAGTAATACCAACGCCCTTTATAACAATCTAAGAAACCTGTTTTTGAAACTGTACTACACATCCCAAGCTAAAGCTAGCTGGAGACATACATTTAAATCCTGGTGCTAATCACAGTACATCTCTGACTTCCACTCCTTCATTTCCAAACCTTAATAGGAAATTCTTGAGGATTACTTGCCTCAACCCATGTAGTATAAAAAACAAATGGACACAGTTGGAAACATGGCTTAAAGCAAAACAATCACATATTGTAGCAATATCTGAAACATGGGCTAAAGACTTCTGCCCATGACTGCATGTAACTGACAGCTATCACATACTACAAGACAACAGAACAGCTAGGAGGCATGGGGAGGTGCTATGTTATTAATCAAACAAGTCCCTAACATTGAAATTATGGAAGCAAAAATATCAGGTACAAATAACAGCAACGAGCTTAGCTAGATCCTATCCCAAGTCATAAGAGGCAAACAAGTGCACCTCCATGTTGCATCATTATACATTCCCTCTCCCTCTAGTATCAACCTTCTAGAACAATCTTTACTAGGAATACTACCTGAAGGCACTAAACAAAACTGTATAGTTCTAGGATATGTAAACTTTAAAGATTCAGGACCTGAAGTCACAAAACCCAGTAAAATTCTTATAACCTATAGACTACAACAATTAGAAAAACAAACTACCAGACTAAGCAATCATACAGATAACCATGGTACACTGGGCCTCATCATCACTAATACAAAACACATGCATATGAACATACATATACTACCAAACAGTATGAGAGATCACTGTTCTGTCATCTCTGATCATTTAAAATTCTTAGAAGTTCCCCACAAATAATTAGCTGCATCCTTTTCCACAACACAAAGTAATAGAACTAAATTCACATTTGGATCATTTAGATTGGTGCCACCTGTACATCATTCAGGATCCCAGACTTGTAATGTCATACTTCACCAGCCTACTGTCCCACTTACAGGAAACCATATTTCCTTTCAGAAAAAGAAGACTTAAATAAAGGGTATGCCCATGGCTTTATAATGAAATAAAGCAACATATAGTTAACCTGGTTAATCTCCTACTACATCTAATATCTTAGTATTGCCCAGACACCTCACTCAAAATCTGGCACATATTTAGATTGTGCATTAAACT
Organism: Protopterus annectens; assembly: GCF_019279795.1. Taxonomy (NCBI): domain Eukaryota; kingdom Metazoa; phylum Chordata; order Ceratodontiformes; family Protopteridae; genus Protopterus; species Protopterus annectens. The sequence goes on from NC_056727.1 coordinate 395,703,643, forward strand.
ACCTGACAAATGTTTTTATCTCTTTTACAATTTAATTCACTACAGGAGGTAAAATCTTAACTACCTTCTTCTCATGTTGTAGCATATGTTGTATGGGTACTTTACCTCAAGCTTAAGTTGTTTTTTTCACTTACATATTTTGTAGTATATTTGTCTGCGTACGTTTTCGGCATCATATGTTCTTATTCTCTATATCAATCTTGCCACATATATTTTGCATGTATTTTTTTATTAACAAAGTGTTTAACTCTGTATATTTAAAATTATACAATATGTAGCTGTATTTTTTTTTCTTTTTCTCTTCTGTATAACTACAATTGTACAATATGGAGCTTTTCTCCCCGGAGCTCCAACGAAAACGGGCAAATTGCCCAGTTAGACTCTCCCAGCAAAAAAAAATGTAAAATAAATAAAAAAATAAATAAATATGAAATATAGAGAGAAAGCCTGGAAGGACTAGATAAAAGACAAAACAAACCAGAATTTCCACAACTGCCTCTCCCTCAGAAAAAAAAAAAACAACTAGAATTGCTACAAATACCACTAAAGCCCTTTATTTATGGCAAAAGCAATATGCTCTGTCTTCTAATCCTAAACAGTTCTGGAAAGAAATAAAACAACTGACTGAGACATTATTCAATACATCAGGCAGGGATACAAACAATAAGCAACTAAAAAAACATTTTCCTACAAATTTTAAAAGCTTCCTCCATTCAACCTTAACCAATATAACAAACTCCTTTCCTCAATCACCCACAAATCCACACCAACTGCTCAAGTCTAACCTCTAGCTGACTCTGCAGCAACTTTTCATTTATCAGTCATTTCAAGTAAACAAAACTAAAAAGCTCTTTCTAAAACTGCACATTACATACAGTACATATTGTAAACTTCACCCTAAATTCCTTAAATTATCACCTGAAAATATTGTTAAACCCTTAACTCATAGCTTTAACTTATCTCTTACCACTACTATGGTCCCTGCTCCTTTAAACATTCTATTGTCATTCCTCTTCCAATAGTAAATGCTCCTTCAAATATGAAAGACTACCGACCAATTTCCAGTATATGCCCAATAACCAAAATACTTGCGAAACTCCTATATAAACAACTATTTTTACATATTAAGACCTACTGACTCCTATATAATTAACAACATTTCTTCAGAAACTTCTTTAGCACCCCAACAGCTTTAGTTTCAACAACAGATTATATCCACAGTAATATGAACAACAGTCATATTACTGTTGGTATAGCTGGTGAAATTATTAGGGTATTTGAGACAATTTACCACACCTTGCTCATATGTAAAATTAAAAGACTAAACTTTGGAGGCAGTTACATTGCTTGGTTCCAAGACTACCTGAAAGACAGAAACTTTCAAGTTTGCAGTCATAAATCTCTTTTAGAAACAAGAAGACTTCATATTGGTGTACCATAAGGCTTGATTCTAAACCTCTGCTGTTGTCCCTATTCATTAATGACCAATGTAGTGACTACCCTAACCTAAACATTATAATGCATTATAATGCATACTGATAACATTCTGTTACTAGATGTACGCACATGATACCAATGACTATAATCAAATATTCATCTTAAATTCTTGAACCTAAGCAGGTAGCTACATTTTAACAGGTTATATTTCTTTATATCAGTCTGTGGTACCTGCTTTATTTTGGTTTTTAGTGAATTTTAGTACCGTGTCTTCTGGAGCAGCTGAGGGGAATTCTACACAAGGAAATGTTATGAGTAGTGGTAAAAGCTTGTGCAGTTGTTTAATGAATTGCAGGCAGATGGGAGACATGGAGAATAATAATACTACTAAAGGTTTAAGTCAATTCAGTTTGACTTTAACCACGGAACCTCAGTCAATTCCAGGGAGTAAACCATGCAATGTTCCTGTGGGTAATTCAATAAATAAGGAAGGGAATAGGCGAGATGTTCCCTTTACTGAAGGTTATACTACTAATAATTTTACAAAATAGCTGAACCAATCATTTTCTTTCATTCAGAAACGAGGAGTTAATAATGTCACTGCGGATACATCCCTCAATGATTGTTTCTTCAAATTTGAAAATAAGTTAAGGAAGTTTAAGGCTCTGCAGTTAGATAATGTATATCTTTAAGAGTGTATCAACAATCAGAAGGTGCTGAAAGGATTACATTTCTATAAGTTGCTGAACAGACATATAAAAGGATCAACGATGCACCATGACTTGGTGGAGTTATTTAATCATTCAGGCTTAGAATTGATTTCAAGACAATGGAGGTTTTATCAAAAGAAATCAGAGACTATGAGCTATTTATTACTAACAATTTATTTTATTTATTTTTTTTTTATTTAACATTTGTTGACCGGGAAAGTCCGACTAGGTTCCACAGATCCTGTTTTCAGTGGAGGCCCGGGGAGAAATGCTCCAGAAGCATGTCTTTAGAATGTGGGAGGAAACCGGAGTACCCGGAGGAAACCCACGCGAACGCAGGGAGAACATGCAAACTCCACACAAAAGGCACCCCAGCCAAGAATCAAACCAGAGAACCTCTTGCTGTGAGGTGACAGCATTAACCGCTGCACCACTGCGCCGCCCTTTATTAAATTAATTAAAAATAATTATTATGAATTAGACAATATATTAAAGAAAATTAACCATGAATGTAAGGTAAATTACAGTCGTAAATGTAAGAGGTAGGGACATTAAAGACTATGAGGCAAGCAATGTATAGCTATTAAATAAGAAAGTTGATACTGATAAGGGTTACATATGTGCAAGAGATAATGATGAATTTTCTAATAACCAGGATTTGACTTAATTGAATAATTGACTTGATGGTGAGACAAGGGAGACTAATGGCATCATAAATACTAATGATTTTTTTGAATTTACTCTCCTGAAGCATTCAGAATACCTAGTGCAATGAAACAATCACATACACGCATCCAATTCAAGGAGAGGGAGGAACTGGGATAGGAACCAGAGAGGCAAGCCAAGCAGAAGAAACAACTGGAATGAATTTCTAGTAGTGATTTAATCTTTGCCCACAAGGGTTTTAAAATTTATAATTACAGTCATTTAAAGGTAGAAGAGTCATATGCCTGTTTATTTAGTTAATAATCTTATTTTGAAAGCAAAGAGTACCTTTAATCCTCCAGTTAATAATAATTGAACAACTCTGAAATGGTTTGAGGAAGAATTCAGAAATTTAATTGGTCTCAACAACAAATTTAAATATTACAACTTAACAAAAGAAGAGATGGACTTATTAAATTATTTGAAAAATAACCATAATATATGAGTTATGAAACCTGACAAATGAGGGGGAATAGTATTGCTGGACACTATATTATATAATCAGAAGATACTTTGATTATTATGGGATTCAGATATGTATATTACAATATCCCATAGTAAAGCATTTTTAGATTTTATGGCTATACAGATGGTATTATATGACCTCCTAATGTCAGGCAGCCTTCTGAATGAATAGTATAATTATTTAATTGTGAATAAATGTAATCATCTCTTCTTTTTGTGGAATTCCTAAAATACACAAGGACATAATGGACCCTTCATTAACACCAGTGGTAGCTTCCGCTCATTCTAAAACTGAACTCATTGCCAAGTACATTGACTTTAACTAAAATAATTGTTTGTGGTTAGAACTCATCTTTTGAAGGATTCTTGGAATTTTCTAGCACTGATATGTGATAATGAATGTGATGTAGACACATTATTTCTCACTATTGATGTTATGGATTTATTTTCCTCCTTACCCCACAATATAGGTTTTGAATGGTTCTCTTAAGCCTTAACCATATGGGAAAAGTTGACTAATAGCGATATTAATAATGTAGCATTATTTATAGAATTAGTACTTTTTAATAATGTTGTCTTTTTTCATGGAGGAATTTTTAAACAAATTAAATGTATTGCAATGGGGGCAGCCGCAGCACCAATATACGCTATTATCGTCATGTGGGTATGGTAGAAACAGACCATTTTTGAATATGAATTTAAGGATTATATAAAATTTTATTACATGTTTTTGGATGATATTTTTATTTTATTAAGGGTTCTGTTGATTATCTGAGTCAATTTATGACCTTCATTAATGCTTCTAATGAATTTTTAAAATTCACTCATGACTGGAATAAGAATATTATTAATTATTTAGCTATTATATTATATAAAAACAGGGTGGAAAAGAGATATGAGGCTACAATTATCAAAAACCTACTTTCTCTAATCCCTATGTTATAACCGTCATCAGCCGTATAGGCAGAAGTACAGTCTGGTCAAGGGGCAGATGGATAGGTTAGTACATATTATTTTAGATCAAGATATTTTTTATAAAATAATTACATCTGCTTAAGAATATGTTTTGTGAGAGAGGTTACCCATTAAAACTATGTGAAGACATAGAAGATGAAATTTTTATAAAAAGGGCCAACAATTTTAAACTAATTTTAAATGGGAGTAAAGTGAAAAATAATTTGGTAGAAGACCCCCCCCCCCCCCGAATAGTTTTGAAAAAGTTATGGTGTTAACACATGTGAAGGGGGGAATTCCACCAAGTGAAAGATGGTTTAAAGGGAGTACAATCATTTTCACATTGGCCATTTTTCATATTTTTGAGCCTGATAGTTACAGATATTGTAATTACAATTGGGAGTCCTCTATCATGCATGAAGTATTCATCAGTATTAGTCATGCATTCTTTTATTTGCATTTATTTTTCTTTCAATTTGGTTTTAATTGTATTTGTGTGTGTGTGTGTGTGTGTGTGTGTGTGTGTGTGTGTGTGTGTGTGTGTGTGTTTGTGTCTGCATGTATTTGACCTACTAAGGCTTCTTGAAGAATGAGAATAGAATGTCAGTGTTTCATAAATAATGATCCCAGTGGAAACAGTGACATATCTGGAAGAGATATTAAGGTTATTAGTATGGCAACAGAAAAAGGTATGTTAGCACAGTTCTTTCCCTGTCTTTAAAGATGCCTGTTAAACAGACAGAGTGAATAGAGGGCTAATGCCCTGGGCTATTAGTGAACTGTGGTTACTATAGTCAAGGATTTGATTCCATTAGCCTCCATTACCTACTGTGTGACTGAGCAAATCGCTTAACCAGGTTGTTCTCCTGGGTCATCCCTGAAAATCTAGACTTGTGTCCAGCAGGCTTAGTCAGTTAAACAGTAAATGAAACTCAGAGTCCAGCAGGCTTAGTCAGTTAAACAGTAAATGAAACTCAGAATAGTATATAATAAGAAGAATGATTGTTTACAGTTAAATCATTTTATTTTCTTCTATTCATTAAATCTATGTTATGTGTAAAAACAGCTAAATGTAATATATGTCAGGTATAGGTTACTTAGATTATTAATTATAAATAGAAAGGCTTTAGGAGGCTTCTGAAAGTATGAGGAATAAAACATGTAAAACAGGTAGTTTTATGAAGACAGGAGAAAACTCAAGTATGTAAAGTTAATAGGAGTAGCATGCAAAGAGATCAGTTTGGAATGGAAAAAGTATGATACAATGTTTTACAGATGTGTGGTGAAAATCGGAGCAAGTAAAAATAACTGGATATGCAAAAGAGAGAATAGGTTTAATTTCTGGGTGAATGTAAACATAATTTGTGCTGATTAATACTGGCAAAGTAATATGTAAAAGAGGTGAAATAAAAACAAAAACAGGAAAATTGGTGAACGGTTTGCTTTTTTTTTTTCTGGATTTGTAGTAGGATATATATTAGAGGTTCATGATTCATAGATTAGTACTAAGCTAACTGCCCTTGTGAGCCATTTTAAGCCTAGCCAGTTATCAAACCTCGCACCTTGTGTTTGCAAGGTTAACATCTTAACCATTAGGCCACCCTCCCAACCCACATTTTATCCATTTTAAAAGTATAGGAGAATTTTGGATGTTAGTACAAGATGCATTTTATAAAAAAAGAGCAGAAATAAATGTGAAAGTCATACAAAATGGCTGGGAATCAGAAAGTGAGTGTGGGTAGCTTTGCCAATGGGATGTATGGGCCACCAGGGAAACATTACTGTTGGCAGGTCTGGCAATTCTAGTGTAAGCTAGAGTGCAATTCAAAGGCATGCTAAAGGGCTGATAATGAGGTCTATCTAATTACGGCTATATCTATCTCTGAATCACTTTTTTTTTCCATTATGTAAATTGACATACCTGAGGTTGGCAATTTCCATGAGCAGTGAGGAAACTTCCGAATCCTATGGCATATATTTTATGAAAATCAGACACATGAAGTAACTAATAGAACAGATAAAATTACTATAATCAGTCTGAGTGGCTGATACACAGAGGAAGATGCTAAGAAGTATTTTAAACAAAAAGTGAGACAATAAGAATGCTTTAGAGAAAGTCATTTTGGTCATGGAATAAAAGATGGGAGGACAAAGGGAAAATATATATTGCTTATTTTCATATGTGCAAATATTGCATGAAGATAAAGTATTTTACATGAGCAGTGTGCATTTTTTTATAAATTACATAGAATTCTGAAATAACATTTAAAATACTCTACTTTATTTATTTATTTATTTGTTTATTTATTTATTGGCATTTGTTAACTGGGTTGGTCCAGCTGGGCATAGGTAACAAAATAGCAAGTAGCAACACCAAGTGTCACTCCCAAAACATATTAGTACTAATTTGATCATAATCAAACATATTTAGATTACCCTAAGAAAAAAAAATCACAATGAAATAAATAGATGCACATTTTGACATACGTACAAACAAGTTATATACATGTGATCAGATTTTTTGCCTAGGCTTCCTAGGAAGGTATATTTGCTTACAGGAACTCAGAGTGAAGAAGCACCATTAGATAAAGCGGGATTAGGTAGGTTGTAAGTAGGGACAAGATTTGGTGTTGAGAAGGTAAAGCTTGAGTTCCTTTTTAAAGTGTGCAGGGTGTGTGATGGAGCATATGTGCAGAGGAAGTTTATTCCAAGTGTAGGCTACTGAGCAGTTGTATAGTAGTTTGCCTATGTTCTTCTTTGGATGATCTACATTCAGAAATTGCTGGTTAGAGGTGTGGAGGGTTCTAGAAGGGGCGTGGATAGATAAAAAGTAGTAAGAACCAGACAGAATGAAGGCCTGTATAGAATGGAGTGAATAATTTGAAATTGAGAAAGTAGCAGTAGCTGAGGGAATTCGAGCCATTGTAAGGAGTTCAGGGACAGGCAGTGATGGGAGTTGTAGGGAGAGTTTGTAATGAATCTTGCAATTTTGTGGTAAGTTTGTTACAGTTTGCTCAAGGTAGTAGCTTGTATGTTGGTTAGTATTGGGGCTGCATAGAGAATTGTGGGCAAGAGGAAGGGCTGTGCTAAGGTGAGTCTAGCATTTGGAGTAAGAAATATTTTGTTGCGATAAAGCAGGCCAAGTTTCTGGTGTGTTTTTTTTTTTATTCCTTGCAGTAAGTTGAATTTGAGTTCATCATCAATAATGACACCTAACAGTTTTGTGTGTGGTTCAGGTTTTATGATAGTGTTGCTGGAGGATGTTACAGTAAATTTGGATTTATGGTTTGAAAGTGAGCGAGGGAGAATGAGCAAGAGCTTGGTCTTCTTGGGGTTAAGGATAAGAAGATTGTCAGATAACCATTTATCTGTGGATAGAAAGGAGTTTTGAGTAAGGGTGTGAAGGTCTGTAATACTACTGGAGATGGAGATGAGTGTAGAGTCATCTGCATATTGTATAAGTGAAGATTGTCTGCAAGAGGTGAAGAGTTTGTTAGTAAAGATGTTAAATAGAAGGGGGCCCAAGACAGAGCCTTGTGGAACACCAGTTGGAACAGATATAAAGGGAGAGCAGAAGAAAGCCATTTGACAGATTGCTGCTTACCAGAGAGATAGCTGGAGAACCAGACAAGGAGGGATGAAGATAGGTTGAGGTTAGATAGCTTAGTAAGGAGGAGAGAGTGAGAGACTGTATCAAAGGCTTTGGAAAGGTCAAGGAATAGACAGGATATCAGTTGATTGTTATCAAGGGCTTTGGCTATGGTATGAGTGAAAGATACGAGGGTGGTGGATGTGCTGTGGTAGGAATGGAACCCATGCTGTGTGGGAGTGAAAAGGTTCTTTTGGAGGAGGTGGTTGAGAAGTTGTGAGTGAATGCATTTCTCGAGTATCTTATATAGGGGAGAAAGAAAATCTATGGGATGTTTTATATCTACCTGCTTTATCACCAGCTCAATCAGATGGGAACTTTGCAATGACTCATTCAAAGAATGGAACACTCAGAAATGTTGTACCCCTCCCTTATGCTGCCCCACAATGTTAGTAATAGGAAATGAATCCAAATACCCGGTCTTGAAATAGAACCACGGCTTTCTGTCCATCCTGCATATTAATCTAAATGCTATATATCTTAAACAGCCTTTGTTATTTCTCAGTGTATGTGCACCTTCTTAGGTTCAAGGAAATGTTTGTTTTTTACTTCATTCACTTAAGCAAAACTTCAGTAATCATGTCATTATTATAACAGAGGCCTAGAATACTGTAACAAATCCTGTAAACGATTGGACAGCATTGGGAGGGTGGCCTAATGGTTAAGGTGTTTGCCTTACAAATACAAGGTGCAGGGTTTGAGCCTCACAAGGGATAATTGGCTAGGCTTAAAATGACTCGCAAGGGCAGTTAGCCTAGTACTAATCTATGAACCCTATGAGCACACAAATTATCTCTTATACATTTCTGGGGCAAATCTTAAGTCAATCAATTTTAGGGTCATTAGTCTGAATAAAAGTGAGTTTACTCACTTCTCTATGGCCAGAAAACATGTTCTAAGGTATAGAGAAGGAAGCCACAGCACTAAACCACCACAGTTCCGTACAACATAGAGGATAATCCAAAAAGAACCAATGCAGCAGTTTAATCCAAACACCATGGTAATTTATTAACACTTTAGTGAAAGTTACTAAGCTGTTTCATCCCTTTTGGAACACGGACTTCATCTCAGTACCAAAAAGTTACAACATTCCATTTTTAAACAAGAAAGCCCACAAAAGAAACTCTGGTACCAAAGGGCTGTTTTTCTTAAAGACATATCACATTTAATGTGATAATTAAACCAAAAAATAGGTTTTAATGTTAAGCAACTTCAAATTACTACTCACTGAAAGCCTACAATTTTAAAAACACACATGAATATGCACCAAATTAAAAACAGCGAGTAGTAAAATTACATTTTCTCTTAACAATAAAATAAACAGATAATAACTTTTGTAAAATTACAAAAAGTAGCAAGTTTAAGTAAACATTTTCCATGGTTTAAAAATGTTTAAGCATTTAAAGCTTTAAACTTCAAAAAGCATCAGAGACCTTCCAAGCACAAATACAAGCATGATTCACATAATACATCCTCTGCAGAATATAGTACATATAATATATCACACACTGGTGTTTCTCCAGTCCTGCCCCTAAGGCGTAACACAAAAAAAACCCACCTTAGTTATAGGTGACTCAATTGTGAGACACACAGATGTCCTACTCACCATGTTGAATAAAGAAAAAGTCATGGCTAGCTGTCTGTCAGGTGCCAGGATCTGCCACATCACAAACGCACTCAAGTCTCTCAACAATAGGTACTGTTATGACTCCGTCATAGTCCATATGGGTGTGAATGACTTGAGATGTACCTCACTGGACTATATGAAGAGAGACACTACTGAGCTTTCTCATTATGTGTCTCAGGCAGGTATACTAGCCTTAAGCAGCATTTTACCTTTGCTTAGAATGATACCTCAATACAAACAAAAAATAATTGACTTCAACAATAGTTTCTGGTGTCATTCAAAGGGGATCCAGTATCTGTCAGCCTGAGCTGACATGGTCAACATACCTTGATGCTTTGCCAGAGATGGTCTTCATCTATCACCCCTGGAATTTCAGTTACTGGCTAAGACTGTTGCCACCCCATAGTGACTTTTTTTAGGCAATGTCACAAGAACAAAATTCCTGATGTAAAAAAAGCCTCTAAAAACAACCTTATAGTTATGGTGATAAACGCTAGGAGTCTAAATTGGAAACTGCACTCACCTTGGAAGATGATGACATTTGTGCAGTCACTGAGACCTGGTTTAAGGCTGTGGAGAGCACCACAGCTATACCAGGTTACACTTCCTTCCACACATTCAGACCACAAATTGAAGGCACCAGAACAAAAGGAGGTGGTGTATCAATATTCATTAAAGATAAATACACCTCTAGATTGGTTAAACGGCATGATTCCCTTGAATTACTTCAGGTGCAATTGACAGTAAGTAAGACCCCTCTTCAGGTCGGTGTCAGCTATAGGACCCCCCTCCTTGAATCCGGACATCTACTCAGCCTATTTGGATCTACTTGAGTCAATCAAGATACAACCAAGCACCCTGGATGTTATTCGTGTTTCACTGTTGCAGTCATCACCTTTGGGTTATCTGCTTGCAGTAGTCCTCAGTCAGCCTGATTAACAAAATCTTGGGTCCTGCATCGGTTGCTGTCCCTTCTTCCATGACATCAGGTTGTCAGGGGTATAAAACATGCAGCCGACGCCATTACATCAGTCTTTCTTGCCGTGCGTCACCCGTAGCAGAAGCAGTTCACAAGTGCCGGTCGGCCGACTCCTGAAATTTTCGTTTTCAAGTTTCAGAACTAAAGTCTTCAACTAAAGCTAAGTACCCCATTGAGTAAACTTTTTCTTGTTCCTTACCGATGTTAGTAAAAGATAATAATTGCATTACTTGAGAAAAGCAAATACCTCATAAAGATTTTCATTCGTACTGTATTCCTTGCCTAGGCCCTGACCACAAAGTACCGTGCTGTCAGTTTTGTGCTTTATTTAATCAGCGCACTATCTGTCGTCAGTATATTTTCGCCTCAAAATATTTTGGTTCTCGGTTTAATTATCCAGAAATGTCATCGGTTAGCCATCCGACTACCGGGAATCTGAAAAAATGCAAGGATAAAGACAGAGACAGGCTGCCGAGGTCCAAAACTGCCGACGATGCTTCTCCTAAGCCAGTCGCCAGTTCACCGGTACACAGTGAGGTGCTTTCGCAGCCCCTGATACCCTCTACTTCTAATTCGCAGGCCTCTACTGAGACCCATTCAGAGTCCGGTATGCCGTGAGATGCTTCAACTATGGAACCTGTGGATGTCTCTACTTTGGATGGGTCCGGAGCCGTTATACAGGCACCGGCTTCTGAGGATATATTCAGGCCTACAGACTTGCATATTAAACTGATGCCTCCTTCTTCTTTTAGGCCTAAATCTTGAACCATGCCTAAAAAATGATGCCCAAGCCACATTCTCAGGCCTCTATGCCTAAAAAACAAATGATAATAATGGCTGAAGATCTTATAACTCTAATCAGGGGAAGCCAGCCTCCACCTTCTAAGAGACCTAGGACTGAAGTTGTTTATGAATCTTCTGACCAGGATTCTGATTTTTCTGATTCTTCTGATTATCTGGATTTGCCCTTATCTACTTATGAGGGTTCAGATGCAGAGGCCTCTATCCCCTCTGCTTCTCCTCCAGAGGATTTTTCTTTTGGTGAAACCTTACGTACTCTAAGGGAGCATTTTCACTGGGAAAGCCAGGATTTTTCTGATTCAAAAAAGAGGCTTAGGGATTTCTTACTCCTGCCTCAGCATAGGTCTTTAGCTATTCCTCCAGTATTAGACATTGTTGATGATGCCCTGATTCCCTGCCTCCTGCTCCCAGAAAACCTGACACATATTTCAGGGTTCCTGATTCACACAAGTTCCTTTTTAAAAATCCTACTGCAGATCCAGAGACTATTTCACAGGGACCCAAATCCTACCCCTTCTGATAGAGACTCCAGGGCACTGGATAGATGGGGTAAGAAGGTTTACACTTCTGCAACTTTGGCCATTAGGGGTCTAAACTGCCAGTTTCATATGTTAAAGTATCAACAACATGTTATTGGATTGCTTAAACAGAAAATGATGTTGATTCCTGACTGTGCAGAAAATAAAGAATTACAGGATTTAATGCATTCTGCTGAGCAGGTTGGAAAACATACTTTGCAATGTGGATTTGATTCTTTAGAGGCCTCTTGTAGGGCCGCTGTTACTGGTTCTGTGCTCAGAAGGCATGCTTGGCTTAAGGAGCAATCTTTACCTGATCATGTTAAAGCTAAATTGTTGGATGCTCCCTTAAATCAGGACCGCCTGTTTGGCAACAAGGCTGAGGAAGTTCTGAAAAAGATGGAAGATAAAGCTAAATCTATGCAAACTGTTAAAGATTTCTTACAAGTTCAGCCTCCTAGATTTAGTAGGCACTGGCCCTCTAAGAATTGGTCCTTTCCAGCCTCTTCAAGGTCCTCTCAAGCCAAACCCAGACATAGCAGAAACCCCAGGTTTCAGTCCCAAGGGACACACAATACTAAGCAGTGGAGGGTTTCCGCACCCAAATCAGGGAGTAGTAAGACTCCCCCTATGGAAAACAGTCTCAATGACTTGCTTTTAAAACTTCTAAGCACTTCTCAACTGAATGCTCCTTTAGGCGGAAAGATTGGTCTGCAGGCCAAAAACTGGGAACTCATTACCCAAGACAAATGGGTTTTAAATATAGTGTCCCAAGGATACAGATTTCACTTCCACACCTTACCAACACCAAGCGGGTGGCCAGATCTACCCCCGAAATCAGTAGGCAGAGGCCCAAAATCAAGTACTCTCTCTCTTAAGCATGGGGGCTGTTCAGTTGCTTCCAAAAGAGGAAAAGGGACAAGGGTTCTATTCGAGACTTTTCCTGGTACCCAGAAAAGGCAATACATGGCGTTCTATCCTGGACCTTTCTACTCTAAATACCTTTAGATGCTGACTCTTCACCAGCTGCTTCCTATGCTAGGCAAAGATGCATGGTTGGCAACACTAGACTTAAAAGAAGCATACCTGCGCATCCCTATCAGGGAGTCTTGCAGAAAATACCTATGCTTCAAAGCAGGCTACATGCACTATCAGTTCTCTGCATTGCCCTTTGGCTTATCTACTGTGCCCAGGGTATTCACAAAGTGCTTATCTCCAGTCATTGCATTCTGCAGGCAAAGAAATATTCAAATATACCCATATCTGGACGATTGTCTAATTCAGGCAGAAAGCCAGGACATACTTTTGAATCATCTGGCCTTTGTTCAAAGGGTACTGACTTGTCTAGGGTACACCATAAATGAAAAAAAATCACAACTGGTACCCCTGTTAACAAATTATATTCCTGGGAGCAAGCTTGAATACAACTTCCCAGATGGCTTTCCTCATGCCAGAGAAACGGATTAATTTAACAACCTACTTCAAACAAGTGGCCACAAAAACCCAGTTATAAGCAAATCAAATACTGCAAGCCTTCAGGTTCATGGCCTCCTGCATTCTTCTAATTCCATATGCAAGGTTGCATATGAGGAAACTGCAATGGTATCTCAAAAGCCTATGGTGTCAACATTCACAGAATCTAGAGGCAATGATTCCTATCATACCTTGCCTATGCCTAGTGTTCCTTTGGTGGGCTGAGGCCTGCCACCAAAACAGGGGACTACCATTCATGCTACCTCCTGCCGCCCAAACATTAACAACAGATGCATCCGACTATGCATGGGGGGCACACCTGGCAGGGAAGTGCATTCAGGGCAAATGGAACCCAAGTCAAATGCACCTGCATATCAATCAAAAAGAAATGTTAGCTGTACAGAATGCTCTGACAGCCTTTAAGGACCACATTCTTCCAGGACAATTAATGATAAAGATGGACAACACCACTGTTATGTGGTACATAAACAAGCAGGGGGGTACACATTCTTACCACATCTGCAGACTAGCCATGGCATTGTGGAACACAGCCCTGAGTTATCAGGTACATTTACAAGCTCAATTCATGCCAGGAAAACTAAATACACTGGCAGACGAACTAAGCAGAAACCTCATGGACCCACATGAGTGGAAACTGGAACCAAGGATTTTCAACATGTTGACAAGCAAATGGGGGAGCCCAGATATAGACCTGTTTTCCTCCCCCCAAAACTATCAGTTGGACAAATTCTGCACAAGGACTCCCCACAAACAAGCTTTGAAAGTGGATGCCCTGTCTTTCAGCTGGAAAAACCTATCAGTTTATGCCTTTCCTCCTCTGCCTCTGCTCTCCAAAGTACTACTAAAGATCAAACAGGGCAAACCAAGGATGATTTTGATTGAACCAGACTGGCCACACCAACACTGGTACCCCCTCTTGTGCAGTGTGTCACTGTGGGCCCCATGGCACCTGCTCCAGACTCCTACTCTATTGTCTCAGCAGGAGAACCGAATTCTCCATCCTCAACTTCAAACACTGAATCTAGCAGCCTGGCTAATTACATAATTTCTCCTTTACCATCCCTCAGTAAACCAGTGATGGATATCATTTTAGAGGCAAGGAGGCCTAGTACCAGAAAGTCTTATGCTGAAAAATGGAAAAGATTCTGTGCCTGGAACCAATCTCAAGGGATGAGCACAACAGTGCCCAATTTACATCAGATCTTACAATACTTAACTGAGTTGCTTCATAAGGGCCTGTCTTTCTCCTCCATCAAAATTCATGCCTCAGCCATCTCAGCTCATTATAACACAGAACCACCCCTCTTCTCTCATCCACTGCTTAAGCAGTTCCTCAAAGGGGCCAAAAATTGACAACCACCAAGGAGAGCTCCAACTCCAGCCTGGGACCTCAACTTTGTATTGGAAAAGCTCACCCTTCCTCCTTTCAAGCCAGCTGCCACTGTGGACTTAAAAGTCCTTTCTTGGAAAACAGCTTTCCTTTTAGCAATCACTTCAGCAAGAAGGGTATCTGAATTACAGGCCTTCATGGCAGTGGAGCCTTTCATCATCTTTCATGCGGACAGGGTGTCCCTCAGGACCAATCTCTCCTTCATGCCCAAGGTGGTATCTGATGTGGCCCTTAATCAGTCCATACATTTGCCAACTTTCTTTCCTAATCCACAGAACAAAGGGGAATGGATTCTGCACTGCTTAGACATGTACAGGCAACTTAGATTCTACTTGGATAGAACTAAACCTCAAAGGAAATCTGATAAACTGCTGGTGGCATTTGCTGCGGGGGCAGAGGGGAAGGCTATTTCAAAGCAAACTGTTTCCAAATGGATAGGCCATTGCATTATTTTTTGCTACAAACACCACTGAAAACCTATCCCGCAGGGGATCAGACCCCACTCAACCAGGGCTGCATCTACCTCTACAGCCTTTCTCAGAGGCGTCCCTACCAGGGACATCCTAGAAGCTGCTACTTGGAGTTCTGTACATACTTTCACCAAGCATTGCCATCTGCCAATTTTCTCTAAATCCAGAGCTGGTTTTGCCACTGCAGTCTTGCAGGGCCTTTTAGCTGGTATTAATTCTATTTAAATTCCTCCTCCCATCCTTGGCTTTGGGAATCTACCCAAAAGTGATGACTGCAACAGTGAAACACAAAGAACATAGTACAATTGTGTACACTTACCATAAATGTAGATGTTCAAGTGTATTCACTGTTGCAGTCCTGGTAACCTTCCCTCCAGCTTCCTTCCTTTTCTTTTTTGGATATACCTCTACTTTCCTTTACTATCTTCAAAATCTTTTTGGTGTATTTGCTTTTTTTGTTGGAGGTATAACCTTGTATATAGATTTAATTGCTTCCCATTAAGGGGGCACCTGACATCTGGTGCAATAAAAATTGATGTAATGGCGTCAGCTGCATGTTTTATACCCCTGACAACCTGACATCATGGAAGAAGGGACAGCAACCGACGCAGGACCCAAGACTTTGTTAATCAAGCCGACTGAGGGCTACTGCAAGCAGATAACACAAAAGTGATGATTGCAACAGTGAATACCCTTGAACATATACATTTATGGTAAGTGTACATAACTGTACTTTTTGTGTGACTTCAATTACCCATCTATTGACTGGGTAAATTATACATGTTATAACTCATTTGCCCAAAGGTTCCTGGACTTCATTAACTCCAATGCCCTGGACCAGCTGGTTGGCACACCCACAAGGGACTCAACCATCCTGGATCTGGTGCTCGCCATCATGGAGGACCACTGCACCACCCCCAGTGTGTGGCCATCTCTGGTGAGATCTAACCACAAATCACTCTCGCTAGAAGTAACTATAATACAAGACCCCTCCCCCCCCTTTGCAACAACTAGACTAAAAAACTTCTCCAAGGCCAATTACAACCTCATACATCACAGCATAAATAGCTTCATAGTCCCCCCCCCCTGATGCAACAGACACCTATGCAGAGTTATACACCAATCCTTTATACAAGCACCTGTAAAATTTTATTGATTCTGCTGTACCTGATAGAACCAAAGCAAGATTTTCATGGAAAAACAAACATGCCTAATGGGCAATTGCCACTAATAGCTATAAAACAGGGGAAAGAAGCTGCTGTCTAAGAGAAGAAGGGAACAGTTTCAAAACTGGAAACACTCCCTCCTCAATATAAACAAACAAATAATACTCCTAGTAAAGTCCTCCAACGTTAACTATAAATCACAATTAGCTTCCCTAACTAAAGTAACCTCAAAGCATTCTTTAGTTACATCTGTGACCTCAAAGGTGAGGCCCAGATTTGCACTGAACTCATAGTTAATGGTACTACATATACCAGAACCTGTGGATATAGCAAACCTGTTGGCTGACAGGTTCAGTGAAAACGTCATGCCCTGTCCCCACCACATATACCTCAAAGCATCCTTAACACCTGTCGCCCACCTAGTATCCCCGAGGAGCATGTCTTAAACACCCTCTCCAAGGCCAAAAACACAGCCTATATGGGACCAGACAACATCCTGAGCAGAGTTCTACATGGGTTAAAACAAGAATTAGCATCACCATTGGGCACACTTTTCAGTCACAACCTAATCAGTGTCTTTGTCCCAGCAGAATGAAAAACAGTTACCATCATCTCTTTGCACAAAGGGGGTAAATCCACTGACCCTGGGAACTATAGAGCCATTAGCCTTAACAGACTTATCTGCAAGCCCTTGGAATGAATCGTCATGGACCTTATTAGCAAAGATATAGGAAATATCCAGTTGCTCAACCACTACCGAGTTTGGCTTTGTCAAATAGAGATCATGCCTGTTAAACTTGTTGTACTTGTTTGAGACAGTCACCAAAGTGCTAGATGAGGGCAAATCTGTGCATACGGTGTACCTAGACTTAGCCAAGGCCTTTGACACAATTCCCCACTCAGGCATCATTGATAAACTCACCCAGCTGGGTATCAACCTATATATTGTCAGGTGGGTTGCAAACGGTTCACTGATAGAACTCATATGCTCAAAATAGGGGGTTCCACCTCCTCCAGCAGATCCATAGCCAGTGGTTTTCCACAGGGATTGGTTCTGGGACCCCTACTGTTAGGAATCTACTTTTCAGAAGTACAGACTAAAACTAAAGGACTGTGGCTGTCAAAGTTTGTTCATAACTGCAAACTGTGAGCGATCACTAAAATCCCTACCAATGTCAACATTCTGCAAGAAGGTCTTACGCAGACTAATGATTGGTGCCAAAGTCAGGGTCTTAAACTTAATGCAAAAAACTGTATTATCATCCCCTTTGGCAAGGGTGCTGTTCCTGCAAACTACCACATCAATAGCAATGCCCTAAGCACACAGTCAGCGGTGAGAGATCTGGGAACACAGAATAACAGCAACCATATCTTTGATCACCATGTGTCCACAGTGGTAAGAAGAGCATTTTGTATTGCTCATCTTATAAGTAAGGGCATTGCCTTCAAAAAAAAGAGGTTATAACCAATAATCTTACCTCATCATGCCAATAGTAGAGTACAATGCTCCCATTGGTATGTTCTTTTCCAAATACCTGCAGCGATTGGAGAGACCACAAAGGTTCCTTACAAAGAAAATTCAGGGTCTTAAAGATCTGTCTTATGTGGACAGACTGAAATCATTGTCACTTTACTCTGTGTCATACAGACTGCTCAGAGGTGACCCATGCCTTGAACATAGAGCAATCTCTGACTCAGCTTTAATGGAAATGTTGCACACTCACCAGTAAAATGGCACATGGGTCACTCACTCAAAGGACCTTAACCTGGTATGTTACAATCAACAGAACTTGCTGGAGAGACAGATTGTTCTCACATAGGTTGCCCTAGCTTTGGAACCTTCACATTAAACAAAGCCTCTCATTCTCCCTATTTAACTGTAATTTGGATAATTGGACGGGTAACTGGAAATTCACCCTGGGGGGTCCACCCGTGTTCCTCTTGGACAGGGGCATTAGGTGCTGATTTTAGTGCCTGCTTGAATCAGACACCCTTGGAAACATAAGTTGAACTTGGCTAGGCTTGTAAGGGCCCTTAAGTCTAGTAATCTCATATGAGCCTATGAAACAACATGACAAGTGTTTTTGAAACTCAACTTTCTCAATGCCTTCAATATTACTGAGATGTCCAAAAAGTTCTTTATGGACTCAGATTTGCAGGGTGATGCATTCTCCTATTTTAGTCATATTTTTCATAAGAAGTTCAACATAAATATAGGAGGTGATTTAGATGTTTTCTTCTTTCAAGATAAAGTAATCTGGCAGACATGTTTTCTTTTTTGGCTTATTTAGCTTTCATTGTTACTCTATCTCTGAATTTTCATTGTAATGCTTTTAAATGTTTTATTATTCTGATTTGTAATTTAACTGTCCCTCCATACACCTCTGCTTCTGTTTCCTGTATTTATATTATGAATAAAAAAATACTTGACGGGAAGTGATGAACAGCCTGCTTCTGTAAAAATGCAACTGCATCTTGAATTTAATGAACTGATGCTTGCTTTTCAGTTTTCCATGGTGTAGAACAGTAGTATTTTCTGTGTAATCCATCCACTTCATATATGCACTTTTGTTCATTTGCATGCATGTATCTATCCACTCCGATTGACTACATTTCTCAAATGGAAAGGGGTTTACAAATAACAGTTATTTCATCTTGTAGGATTACTTTTTTTAATTGCTTCCCTATCTGCAATGTTTCTACAGTTATTATGGAACTAGAAAAGTGTTACGGTTTACTAGCTATTATATGCAAAAATGGTGCTGCTCAGTTAAAAAAAATGAGTATCTAATGTTTTCTGATTAAATATAAAGTAACTGTTTTTTTTTTTTTAAAAGAAGTATTCAAACAGCCCCCCATATTCTGTTTTACCCAGATGTTTTGCTGTTATGTATATAAATATCGATGAGTGTCATCTCTGTTAACATGATTGAAATGTACTTGGTTAGAAAAATGAACACTTGGCTGTTTCCAAGGGTTAGTGAAACATATGAAGTTACTATAAAAATATAGATTTGCAAGTAAATGGAAAACTCATATAAAAGTTTCATGGTTGAAGGCAGGACATTATAAAATTGTTTCATAATCTGGAATCAATATACAATCTCTTTAAAAAATCCATAAACTGTGAATCAGAAGCAAATTTTCTGGAGATGTAACCTTTTGTGTTCCAGATGCTTGCATGTCATTTAGCTGATTATGCTAGTGTAACAGAATTACAGTTTTAATAGGAGTAGTTTATTTTCTGAATATTTGTTACCAAAGCTAGCTTACAATCATGGTGTAAAAATATCATTGCAATGGCACTGAATTATAACTTTTAAGAGCATAGGACATAGCAAAAGTAATTGCATCTGATTGACATGTAAATGCTCAGTCATTTACTATTAATTACAGTAAGTAGTAGTGCAGTTTAATGCATTGCTGGTGGGTATATTCAGTGCTCTTATGCAGTTCCGGTTAGCTGCCAGGATATCAGCTGCACATCTGTATGTATTTTTATATAAATTCTTGCTCTACATTTTGCATTCACAATTTTTCCATAAAGCCTTCTTCCATCTTAAATGGATCAACTGAGGAGAGAGGATTTCCAGTGGAGTCATAGGCAGAAATGCTCCAATAAAATTGAAAGACATTAATTCATTAAAAACTGTCTGTTCCTTGGGTTTGCAAAGAAAATGGATAACAAAAAAAAATCTATTAACTGGAACCTACCACCACTAGAAAGTATTATTGTTTTGGTATTCAGTGAATGCAATCAATTTATTTAAGTTTACTATCAACACAGATGTCTTTCAGTGTTTCTTTCCAAGCAATATGCAGTACAACAAAGACTTAAAATAAAACCATACTGCAAATTTTGTTTATAAGAGTAATCTGCAAAACAGAATACAATTTATCATGTAATATGTTGAATTCAATATTAGTCAAATAATGCTATGCTTTATTTTGCTTACTAGAATAGAGTACTGATCAAAATGATCATTTGCGGACCTAGCCCAGGTTGTACTGAATGGCACAACAGAGCACAATTGCTACAACATACACACACACACACACACACACACACACACACACACACACACACACACACACACACACACACACACACACACACACACACACACGTATATATATATATATATATATATATATATATATATATATATATATATATATATAGATGGGTATAGATAGATATATATATATATTTACAAGGTGTTTGCTGTATTGCTTGTTAATAAGCGATACAGAAGAGTCAGTGTAAAGGGAGTTAAGAAGGAGATTTCATTAGTTATGTGACATGATCACTATTATTACAGTTAGATTTAACTTTCTATTAAAATTGTTTGAGTTCACATCAGAAGTTAGACTATTCTAACATTTATAATAGATCTGAGTCATATATCCATTTAAATGATATCTAAATGAGCGATCAAAACTGAAACTGATGAGTCTACATTCATCAAGTCCAGCAGACTGAATATGAATTTACTGCATCTGTAAAACTACCTTTTCTCCCACAGTACAGTGATTTGATGTTAGAATAACAAATATTGTGGATTACGATAGATCGTTCTCAGTATGTTATAGAAGGTACAAGCCCTTTGCAGAAATTCGAGTTCTGAGTTATTAGTTGTTTTTTTTTTCATTAGACTGCTGCTTCAACTAATCAATGAAAAAGTTGTTGATGACTTTTGCAGTGATTATGGCACTAATCTCCTGTAATGATGATGCCGTAGCAGTTATGTACATGCAAAATGTATTTGTTCAGCTGCCACGCTTGAAAACATATTTATGTGTCAAATATCTAACTAGCTCAGATGGTTCAATGAGTCTCAGGAGTGCAGAATTGGGGCTTCAAGGCCCATAGTTGGTCTTCTTCATGTGTCTGTAGTTAGAGACAGGATTAAGGCACTGAAGTCTTAAAGGGCTGTTACAAGCCGCTCCCTGCAATACACTGACTGATACTCCCAAACTACCATTTCCCTATTATGTGATTCTGAGCATGTCAGTTCACCAGACAGTGTTCTGGGTCATCAATGAAATTGGCTTGTGCTCCTCAGTGGTCTGCTGTACCATATGCTTAGTAAAAACTTGTTAACCTCTAAATATTTGGCAATGAATGGACCTATAAAATGAGGAAGGGAATACTTCTTATACACCTGAGATAAATGGTTAATTAATCCCGGCTACTTTCTAATATCACATCACAATGAATGGAGCAATGGACCAGTATTCAATTGGTAATTCATCTCTCAGATACAGATCGCAATATACTCAAAAATTAGCCCTTCACTGACAGCCAGTCTTTGTAGCAGCTCTATGCTTCTGAGTAGGCAAATGGCACTTTCTGGCTATGGCAGCTATGCTGCTTTCTCAGCTTTTGTGAAAACTAATATATTTAGGAGAAAAATGACTAAGTAACATTTTCATAAAATACAAGGTCTAACTTAGTTTCTGATATGCATTGTTGGTTACTAATTTCAGTATAAATGATATATGTCACCAAGAGCTGCTACCCAGAAATATTTTTTTAAAGAGAGAAATATTTATTTTTTCATGGGTTCATAGATTCATAGGTTCATAATTTGGTACAAGGCTATCAGCCCTAGGGCCTATACAAGCCTAGCTATAACAATTCCCTGGCTATTTCTTCCCGCAATATTTACTTCCCTGGACCCCTGTTAGCATGGGGGACTGACATGATCCCCAGGGTAAATTTCCTATCTCCCATCCAAACATCAAGGTTCCTTTTGAAGAGGGCCAAAGAAGCGCTCTGCTTGACATGTATGGTCAGTCTATTCCAGAGTCTGGGGATTCTCTGGGTCAGTAACTTATCCCTCCAGCAGGTTTTGTTCATTGTGATGACAAGGTTTAGATCCCTGGAGCATGTGGCTTTGAGGGATTGGGATTTCTTTAAGTGTAGCATGTCCAACAGCTCTGGGTTTGACATGGCCTTGTATGTTAAGCAGAGATTGCCTCTGAGTAGATGATATGTGACAGCGTATAGCTGGAGTTTTTTTTAGATGGTCAGGATAGGACATCTGCTTTAGGCCTGTGATTCTTTTAGTGAGGTATTTCCTGCGGCCTTTCCAGTTGTTGCAGATGTCTTGAGGGGTACATACCAAATGTGGCGTTGTATTCTATAATGAGTCTAATGAGGGATGAGTACAGTGGGACAATGACCTCCTTTTTTCTGGATCAAAAGCCCTTAGTGATGAGGTGTGCCACATAGAAGGATTTCCTGACTTCTGTGGTGATGTGGTTATCGAACCTGTGTCCCTAAGTCTCTTATCACACTTTCGGTGTTTAGTGTACTGCCACCTATGTGGTAATTCATGGGTACATGTTTTTTTCCCAAAGGGGATAACTATACATTTCTTGGCATTGAGCTTGAGCCCATGGCTCTGGCACCAAGCATCTCTTTCTGTAAGGCCCTTTTGTAGAATAGCTACATCATTTGGGGATTCAATAATGGCTCCCAGTTTGCAGTCATCTGCGAACTTTGTTAGCCAAAGTCCCTTAATGTTGGCCTGTACTTCAGAGAAGTAGATGCCAAACAAGAGCGGTCCCAGGACTGAACCCTGAGGTACTCCACTTGTCACTTGTCTGGAGCTGGATTTGGAGTCGGCTACTTTTGCAGTGTGGGTTCTATCAGTAAGCCAGTTGGCAACCCATCGAGTGATGTAGGGATTAATGCCCAGCTTAGTAAGTTTATGTATGATTCCAGAGTGGGGGATGGTGTCGAAGGCCTTAGAGAGGACCAGATAGGCTGTGTGGACCACCTTACCTTTGTCCACAGCTCTGGAGACTAATTCAAAGAAGTCAATCTGGTTCAGGAGACAAGATCGGCCCTTCACAAACCCAAACTGGGTGGGGCCCAGTGTTTGAAGGTTGCCAATGTCTTTATTTATATGTTCCATGATAATACGAATCATTAATGTTATTTTTTCAATCTATCTTATCATTAATGTTTCTGGCCAAGTCATTTTTGTAATACTTTCCTATAATTGCTTTAGTTTGTTGGAGTCCCCTTTAGCACATTACCTGCCCATGTTGAAAGCAACATAATGATTTCACTGCAAGTCTTTTTTGTGTAGAATCAACTTATTAACTTTCTTTTGTGATGTTAATATAATTAACACAATACTTTCTTTTTTTCAGGAAGGCCAAGTTTTAGAATGTTCCTTGATCAACAGTATCCGAGTAGGAGCAGTCCCAAAGGTAAGATACTAAAGATAAATCCTTACATTATTTCAGGAAAATGTAAAGTCAAATATATAATGTGTTAAATGTGTTTATTTTTATTTGTTTACAGGGATAAACTGCTAATCCAATTGGACCAGTTTCAATCTTAGCCCCATAGTATGGACAAATTAATGGTACAATAAGTTAAAATGATAAGACCATTAATATTTAGTTCTTATACAAAGCTGAACATGCATTGTTATTATACATGTATATTACATGCAGAATGATTAACACATTGAGGAGAGGACTGAGAGAGAGATGAATATCAAAACACTAGCTAGATGCACTGATATGATATTTGTAAGGTAGTTAAGGAGGTAGAAACAGTCGGAAAAGGACTGGAGAAATATGATATAAAAAGAAGAGATTTACAGTCCAAAAGAAGAGGAGGTTATACCTATGTCCTTATTTGTGTGGTAGTGTAAAAGGATGTAAAATAGTTCCAATGATTATGTATACCTCTGTTTTGAAAGCATTTGTAAAATGTTTCTTTGAATGGAACACTCTTAAGGCATGTTCTAATAACTGAAAAATAATTACTTTCTGCAATATGAGCTTGAATGGATTCCAGTGTTTGAAGAGCAGTTACATAAAGCTATTGTTCATGCAGTGAAGTCTTGTTCGGAGGGTTGGATACGAGGGATTAGACAATGAAAGCAATCTAAGGTTAAAGACTGACAGGCAGTGGGGCCTGCTTGTTTGCAAAATATAAGGAATCCTGATTTAGTACCTTAAAGATGAACAAAAAGATATCCAAAAAACAATGTACCAACAAATCTGAAAGAACAAGTGAAGGTCTGGGCTAGAATCACAGAGTTCAATCAACAAGTTAAGCTCTTTCATTCCATAATGCAAGGAACTTCTTCAGAGCTGAAGTCCATATATTAATAATGTAAATGTTTTTATGTTTTTATTTACAAGTGTGTTTATATTTTATATTTATATTTGTGAAAGCAAGTATCGCAATTATTTTTAATATATTTAAAAGGGTTCTCTAACTTTAAGAGCACTGTTCAAATGACTAAGTGTACTGTTCAAATGTACTTTGATGTTGTCTGTTATGTAACAGGAAGTGCTTTTATGGCACAGGAAAATGATGTAACTTTCAGTTCTGAAGAAGTTCCTTACATTATAGAATGAAAGTATTTAACATGGATAAACTCTGTGATACTAGCCCAGACCAGCATTCTTTTGCTCCCTTGCAACTTAAAGATATGGAAAACCAGAGATATTTGATCGATAGCAGCCATTTCACTTTACTCAGTATCTCTCAGTTATGCTGCTGTGGCATGTAGTAAATAAATACATAAACAATAATAATAATCATCATCATTGTCATCACCATTATAATAACAATAATGGAAATTCATAACACTTCTCCCTAAGGTCCTATAAATACCATTAACTACAAAGGTTCTATCAGTGCTTCATCATAATGCCATAAGTATTATCTCACCAATCATACAAATAACCTAAAAGGAGGTCTGGTATGAAAAAATAGCATGCTTATGGGATATAAGTAAAAATGAAGCTTGACAAGCCTTATCTGCAAAGCCATGGAGAGGATCATAATGGAACTCATAAATAAAGACATAGGGAACTTGCAGACTTTGGATCCAACCCAGTTTGGCTTTGTCAAAGGCAGATCCTGCCAATTAAACTTGGTTGACTTTTTCGAGACAGTCACCAAGGCCATTGATGAGGGAAAGGCAGTCCATACAGCCTACCTCGACCTGGCAAAGGCCTTCGACACAATACCCCACTCAGGTATCATCGAAAAACTCATCAGCTTGAATGTAAACCCATACATCACAAGATGGGTTGCAAACTGGCTAAGTGACAGAACCCACAGGGTCAGAGTTGCTGGAGCCATGTCAGACTCAAAGCCTGTCACAAGTGGTGTCCCACAGGGCTCAGTCCTGGGTCCACTCTTGTTCGGCATCTACTTTTCTGAAGTACAAGCAAACACAGGAGGGTTATGGCTGACAAAGTTTGCAGATGACTGCAAACTGGGCCATAGTCGAAAACACATCTGACACAGATATCCTCCAGAAGGGCCTCACAGAAACGGATAACTGGTGCCAGAGCCATGGCCTGAAGTTAAACGCCAAAAATGCATAGTCATACCCTTCGGGAAAAACAAGGTTACCCCTAGCTACCATATAGGTGGCAATCCACTGAGCACAGAAAAGTCATCAGGGATCTGGGGACCCAAGTTGACAGTAGCCTTCGTTTGACACTCATGTTGCTAAAGTAGTTAGGAAAACCTTCTATATCGCCCACCTGATCATGAAGGGATTCACATCTAGATCAAGGGAGGTCATCGTCCCCTGTACTCATCACTCATTAGACCTATGATTGAGTACAATGCCCGTTCGGAATGTATCTGACCAGACACCTGCTGCAGCTTGAAAGGCCCCAAAAGTTCCTCACCAAAAGGATAAAGGGTCTCAAAAATATGTCTTATGCTGCCCGACTGAAAGAACTCCAGCTCTATTCAGTCTCATACCGCTTGCTCAGAGGTGACCTGTGCCTGACATATAAGGCCATGTCAAACCCAGATTTGATGAATATGCTTCACCTCAATAAATCTAGATCCCTCAGAACCACAAGGGCGAGAGACTTAAACCTTGACACGGTTATAAATAGAACGTGCTGGAGGGACAGATTCATCACCCAGAGACTCCCTATGCTGTGGAACAAAATCCCGTTACATGTGAGGCAGAGCACCTCGCTGGCCTTGTTCAAGAGGAATCTTGACCAATGGATGGGAGATCGCAGATATACCCCAGGGATTACTTCAGTGTCACTGCTTGACAGAGGCACAGAAAAATGATAGGCATAGTTTTTATTCAAACTAAAGGGGTGGCGAAAGCCACATAACTATGGGCTAGGCTTATAAATGCCCTTGGGCAGATAGCCTAGTATGAACCTATGAACGTATGAACCTATGAAACACAAGATAAAAAATGACTACTTGAGCATGTGAGATCATGATTTCTGACATTTTAAGTATAGTCATCAAATGAAGCAGATAATTAGATGTTTGAAAAAAGAGTACAATTTAAAGCAAAAACAAAACAGAAATCGTGCATGCATTAATTTCAAATGTTTAAATGGAAGTTTCAGTTCTAAAGACAGAGTACAACATGTCAAAACCAGTCATGCCTCTCTCTCTCGGCACCCACCTTCTGCATACTCTCATATTTTCTCATGATTAAAAATTATAAAATATATAAAATGAACAAAGGATATCTTTCCATTAATCCAACTCTTCTGAAAGACTTGTAGTGATGATGTAATTCAGCAAAAATAGTTTCCTTTAGTGTGGCTATGGAGCTGAGAATTAATCCCTGAACAATTCCATATTGTATTAACTAATGAAGATATTTGTATGTAAAAAAAAAAAAAATATATATATATATATATATATATATATATATATATATATATATATATATATATATATATGGGTTTACTTAAAATGATCTAAACATACTAATATCTAAAGACTTAAATATCTAAATACAAAAATATCTAGGACACAAAATGTCAACAAAATTGAACTTATACTAAGAAAGGATTTGCGATTTGCACCCGTCCCCCACTGCTGGTATGTATAATTAATAGAGGGTGTGCAGGTGAAAGGAGAGCTTGCCATCCTGGAAAAACACTGAGTTTAGATGTGATTATATTTGTCAACATTTTGTCTTGCAACTCCCCACCCCCTGTTAATAATATGTATCAACTCCCAGGTCAAACAGCAGCTGGGAAAGGGCATAAACATTTTCTTAGTATAACTTCAGTTTTGATGACATTTTGTGTTTAGATAGTTTTGAGTTTAGATTTTTTTTGTCTGTATTGTGTTTAGATATTAATGTGTTTAGATCATTTCAACTATATCTATATTTTATATATATATATATATATATATATATATATATATATATCTGGTTCTACCTCACTTCAACGACACGCGGAACATCGAAATCGCGAGCCCCAGAAGATCAGCTGAGAAGACCGCGGGACCCAGAAGATCGACAGTGCAGAAGACCGACCCGGCGGATGAAAGCACCGGCGCCGAGATGCCGACATGGGAAAAGGCTATGTAAGTATCGACATTGGGGTGCAAGTAAGGTAGTGGATATTGACGGTCTGTGGGGATAGGGGTGGGTTAAGTGAGTTAGGGTTAGGGGCGGCGGTCAGGTAAGTGGGTAGTGATTGTGTTTGGGTTAGGGGCAGGATAAGTGAGTTAGGGTTAGGGAGGCCAGGTCAGGTAGGGTGTCTTAGTGATTGTGTTTGGGTTAGGGGCGGATAAGTGAGTTAGGGTTAGGGGCGGGCCAGGTAAGTGTGTGGTGACGGATCTTAGGGTTAGGGTTTGGGTTAGGGTTGTAGGTAGTTGTGTATGTGAGGTTTAGTGTGGGTTTGTAGGGATTTTGGTGTGCTTGTGTTGAGTATGTGGTTTTTGGCCGCGGTATGTGTTTTGTTTGTTGATTGTGGTGTGTGAAGTGTATGAGGTTTCGTGTTTGTGTACCGTCGGTTATTTCGTTGTCGGGCATGTGGAATTTCGTGTTTTTGTACTGTCGGTTATGTGGTTTCGGTGATTGCGTTGTCGGTGTTTTGGTGTTTCGTTTATGTGAGGTAGAACCATATACACACACACACACACACACACACACACACACACACACACACACACACACACACACACACACACATATATATATATATATTCAGACACTGAGGCTGCATTACTTTTCATATTATACTGATACTCTGTCATAGTTATTATGCAACAGAACAGGCCTTATTGTATTCCTCTACTTGTGGTTGTATGCCCACACAAACACATACATATCTATAAAACGTCAGGCTGCATTGCCCTTCAAATTAAATTCTTGCACTTTGTGTTACATCAGTAAAACCTTGGAAATTATATAGATTTTGGAAAGGTATAATGAGGTGGCATAGCCCCAGGAGCTGAAAGTGAAGCTTGCCCTACATATAAATGTATGTATTAGGTGGTTATTATTCCTTATACAAAGACAAGGTAAACTTGTCCTCTTCTGCTGCTTCTTCATTGCCGCATCTTGCTGCCATGTTACAGCTCAGCATACTTGGTTTTGGCTTTTCATTATTTGTGATGTTCTTTATATTCACAGATTTAATCTGTGGGTTTGGTACTCACATCATTAGAATTTTTAAAGGTGACATAAAGCTCACCTGGATTTATATGGGCTTCATTATTCATGAATTGCGATGCATTGATATTTGAGCTTGTGACTTTCTGATGGCTGTGTGTAAGACTTACTTGAATCTATGATGTTTACCACTGCATGTATGACAGATTTTGACCAAAGTACTCAATGCTTTCTCTGAATAAATGACATTTTCCTTTATACATGCTTTTATGAGTTTTGATTCTTCTCACAAAGTTTAATATGACATCTTTTATGCCTTTTGAAGTTAGCATCGTCTTGTTGGTAATGGCTCTCACTGCACAGTTCTGTCCTTGAATGACGGCACATAATTGTAGTAGTTATCATTCCTCTCCTGTGTCCAGTCATCTGTTCTTAGTTCCCAGACTGGAGCATTTTCCATGTTGTCTAGTAACTTTCCCTTCTCATTTTCCTCTGAAATGCCTGCTGATTATCTTCACAATCCACGTTAGGATAAGGAAAAATGCTTGTAAAATTCCTTTCTTTATCCATCTGTTCCACAGCAGTTTCACTGTGTCTTTTACAACATATTTTTGGGCTGAGTTATTGTGCAGCTGTACATTTGGTAACTTTGCAATGTCTATTGTTTCTTAGCAGACTTTGCAATTTCAAGTTTTGCAGTGTAAAGTAAAAGCAAAAAACAAAAATTGGAAAGGCAGACGTTCCATCCTAATATTGTTTAGAGTCCTTCTGACATCATTTACATACTGCTTACAAGTGTCATCCACTACATATCCCTGTGCCTGTAAAAGCTGCAACCTATGCCAATGGCCCTTATACCTTCACAGTGATTGATCTGCTTGCACTAGCTCCATACAGCCTAGTAGCAATAGGCTTACCCTCTCCAGCCTCACAGCTAAATGAGCATAACCCAATCACCAGGCATTATGTCTATGATAGTATATCCTGCATTTCCTTTCCCTTCTTGTCAATGATTTAACAACACTACCTTAACTAAATGCCTGAAACCAGTATCTATGTGGCCCCTAATGTGGCCCATTAACACTGATACAGCCTGCTTATGTTCAAAGTCATCATCTTACCCCCATATCACTATAATGGCTATTGGAATCTCCTGACAAACTGCTCAACAATCCCAGTAGCACTAACTTTTCTCTTCCTACTACTGCTTCTTTTGTCATGGTAACTGAAAATGCCTGCCTACTCCTCTCAACCATCCTTATGGTCATCAGAGCACTCTGTCTGCCATGCCTTCCAGAATAGGACCATTCTGCATTCTCTTCCTACTCTATCCCCCGGATTTACTAAACTGATGTGCAGGACTAAACTAGTCCTGCACGTAAGCGGCAGTTTAAAAGGAGGATGGCAACGCACCATGCATATTAATGAAGGTGCGCTACCTGAGCTCCAAATCCTACACTGAGTGTGAGCGAGAGCAGGGGGCGTGTCTGAGAGCAAAGCTCTCAGAATAAACACGCCCCTGCAAAGTAGAACAGAAGAAAGTGTAAATAAATGAGCGAGACTGCTCATAGGTGTTCGTATATCCCCACCACCAGGTTCGAGTCCCACTGCAGCACATATCATTTTCCATGCGAAATCTGTATATGAACATATTTCTGAATCCTTTTGCCGTATAACCTACATAATAACATTTAAATGTGAACTGGATTACTGCATGAAATGCATATGTGAAGTGTCAGTGTCATAATGAATAAGGCACTAGTAAGCAGGTTTATGCACAAATAAGCAGTAGTAAGCATGTCTAAGTGTGTTTGCACGGGGGTACAGATTAAGTGGAAGTAGAAGCTAACTGAGTGTAAGAAACTGTAACCGGAGGTTAGCAGCGCTTACAGTCGTGCAAACCCACACAAACCCACCTACAACTGCTTTAAAGTGCCTTAATCACTCTGGATCCAATGGCCCACGTTCTTCCCAGCAACAAAGTAAACTGCATCTGCAAGGCTCTAACTCAGGACCCTGTACACTATAGTCACAGCAGTTAACCACTAAGCCATCATAGCAATAGACATGCATGAGGTATCAGCAAATGAATTCTCACCATAGGAAAATCAAACCAAACATGTGAACTGAATCTATGTACAGTGTGATGTTGGATAACCTGCCGCAGAACATAAATATGTGAACTGGAGTACTGCAGCAAGCATAGATTTGAGGTGTTATTGTAATAAAGTGTAGAAGCCCCCAGGTCCCCATACAGTGTATGTACACAGGAATCACAGATACCAGACACATATATAACCTGTATTAAAGAATAAATCAATGCCAAATGGCAAATATAGTGCTAATTAACTATTAAGCAATGCTAACCGAAGCACAGCTCAAGTTAGTAAGTGTAAGCAAGGTGTAGGGGAGCCGATTCAATCTGCCTATTGGTATATCTCTTTAAGCAGTGCCAACCTCATGTAAGCAGGTCTGCCCTATAGCTTAGCCTTTTCAAAACTGGCCAATCATGGGGAAGTGTGGGAAAATGGCCGTATGTAAAACCCACAGGTGGGAATACTGCCGATAACTGGTTGTAGCTTCCTACTTCAGGCAGAATGACTGGTGTGGGTGATGGCACTCGATTTAGAGCACAGCGCTGGGGCATCCAGGAGTCAAAAATCATGGTATAGCTCCTGGTAAAACACCATGATCAGAGACTACTGCAGGGCCAGTTCCAGGGCTCGCAGTATAAAATGGAGGCCTGGGACAGTCTCGCCTGTGGCCTCACCAGTACCACAGGTACCCTCCAGACTGGTGAGCAGGTCAGGCACCACCATACTGACCTGAAGCAGCAGAGGGGGGATGTACTGGAACAGTGGATCCAGGAGTCTCGGCAGATGCCCAGTGCCCCAGGACTGAATAAGTACTCATCCTACTAAGTAGTAAATAATTGCCTAGCTTGTGTATACTATGGATAGTTATGGCTAAATATCACTGCATTTCTCTGACAGCTGCAGATGAGTGGGCTGCAAACCAACAAGCCCATGATGCTAAGCAGCAAAGGCTGCATCGCGAGGCAGGTTAGTAATCAGTCTGCATGTACTGTCATAACAAATAAATATAAAAGCCTTAGAAAGTGTTGTACCAGTAGAAATAAATGTGTAATAGTCTGTGAATAAAGGTATAACCCATGGAGTGCTTCTGTTTACTCTTCTCTCATATGTTGGTGATCTGTTCCATACTATAAATAGTACTGTTGTATCTTAAGCAGTGTCACCCACACTGTGGTATGCAGATAAAATGGGCATGAAGTCCTGCATAACAATGTTGGAAGTGCCAAGAGTTCAGCTATATTGTACAAGTTAGGGAGACTTAGATAGAAAACAGTCGAAAGCTTTAATCATTTCCCTGATAGCACAGTGTACTGTGATGTTAGCTATAATATTTTGTCACACACAGCAGGGGTTTCATTCCTGGGAGTGCTACTAAGTTGTATGCATAATCATACCCCACAACCGTGCAGATTTTGATACAATGTTCAGATAGAAAGCTGTATGCATACTTACACCCAACAACAGTACAGAATTTGCTAGAATGTTCATATTGTAAGTTGTATGCATATTCATACCCTACAACTGTTCCAATCTGTCCAGCATGTCCAGATAAATGGCCCATATCACCAGCTTGGTACCCTGTTCCCCTGAAAATCCAGTGTGATGTTCCAAGAAATGTAGGCAACTGTCAATGACATATAACTGATATTCAAATGTGTACATAGTCAGAGAATGTATATGGAAACAAACCTGTCATTCTAGCACTTCACCCAAAGTGTATGACAGCAATTCAGAACATATGTTGCATTAACAC
>NC_056727.1:395741251-395868751 GCF_019279795.1 Protopterus annectens
TTAGTGTCCCCACAGGGAGCATGTCTATAAACGCATAGCATAAAGTGTTGTACAATACAAAATATGACCCAATGGTGCACATGCTGGACAAATACCACTAGTGCAGTGTGAACATTATGTTGGAGCTGATATGGTGGCAGGAGACTGATATGTGTATTGTACTATGGTAAACTTGACATATGAGTTGCTCAGACATATTTCCATCATTATGTCTTTCAGGGAGTATGGCACACCCGCAGAATCCCACCTGCAGTGCCACTGAGCAGGAGATTATAATCACCAGCATCATCCACAACTACCAGCTGTTATTCTCACGGACAAGTCAGGACCAGCAGGAAAGAACAGCCATGTGGAATGATATGGTCCGCAGGGTGAAGGAGGTGGGGATGCACAGCCATACATATAAGCAGGTCCGCCACCATTGCAGTGACCTGCTCCACCAAGTATGTCGCCGTGCTGCTGCTGTGCAGGGTGACCACCTTGCAATGGGGGGGGGGGGATAACATCCATCCCCCCTTCACCAGAGTGGAGGAGCTGCTCATGAGCCTGGGTGGCACCTGCCCATCCGCAAGAGCTACAGACTTATACAGTCATGGAGGTGGGTGCTACACACACACCAGACATGGAGCATGCAGGTACAGTTCTAGGGCATATCAGTAGACTACTGTAGTGTATGCATCTGTACAGGTAGATCATGCATATGTGGGATGTGGGGTCTGTTGCTGTGTAGTACCGATAAGCAGTAATGCATAATCTGTAGTACTGTGGACTTCAGTTGTTGTTGTACTGTAATATTGCAGCCACCCTGTAGCAATACCACAGCTGTGGCCACTGACATCAACTCTATCCCAGCTCAATGTAGGTACCTCTGGGATACCAGCAAGGCAGTGACCAGATGCCGTGAGTATGGTTTAAGATTATGCTTGGCAATTCACTGTGCATGTTATAGCTAAGGTGTAGGCCATGTACATCTAACACACCTACCCATAATGCATGCTGTACATGTGCACTGACAGAGCACACCACTCACTAATGGGATCCAAGAGGTTAGTCATAAGAGAGAACAAGGGACATACCAACCAATTTTAAAAGGCCGTCATGGCAATGTGTTCCAAAATAACCAGCTCATGACCAACCATCCTGAGAGTTCACTTCCACCACCTTGTAGTCTTTTTACATCATTCAGTACGGATAACAAGATAGTTTCATCCATCCTTCAGAAAAACTGGGTGTTCATTCAAAATGACAACAATCTTAGAAATAAACTACCAGAGAACCCTAAAATCACGTGGAGGAGAGGAAAGAACCTAAAACATATTTTGGAGGTCAATAAGTTGCATCCCCCTATCAGGATAGGGATGTGTCAATGCAACATGTGCAATTTTTGCTCCCACATGGATACAGGGGAACAATTCAGAATTAGAGATCGAAAATACAAAGTTATGCACAAGTTCAACTGCCAATCTAAAGCCGTTGTTTACCTTGCCCAGTGCCAACAGTGTCCAGCTTTTTACATCGGCAAAATGGACAGGAAATTCTGGGACC
The DNA here is from genome assembly GCF_019279795.1 of Protopterus annectens. Classification (NCBI taxonomy): domain Eukaryota; kingdom Metazoa; phylum Chordata; order Ceratodontiformes; family Protopteridae; genus Protopterus; species Protopterus annectens. Next base: position 395,742,797 of record NC_056727.1, read on the forward strand.
GTGTTTATGAGCACACATACCACATCAGGAAACTAAAAACAGTCAATGCACTGGCAAAACATGTAGCTGACAACACCAACCACAAATTTTTGTTCAAGGCTATTGACTGTGTAAATTCTGATGGGAGAGGGGGCCCTGAAACCATCTGCCTTGAAGTGTTGGAACTCACATGGCAAATCCGCACGGACGCCAGCACATATCCAGGTTTAAATGAAATGTGCTCCATTCATTGCATTTTAAAATTGAAGAGTCTTCTAAGATGAATTGGTTCCATTGCCTAGTACTTGGGCATTAGAGTTCAGGATTCAACAGTTCATATCACTTTTGACAACTGCATTGCTTATATTGTTTCGTATATATATTGTTTCATAGTTACTGCTTATTCATTATTTATTTATCAATCATTTCCTTTGACATCTGTGTAAAAATTTTTAACACATTTTTTCTTTTCTCTATTATGTTCTCTCTCTCTCTCTCTCTATATATATATATATATATATTCTCTATATATCATAACATTGTTGTTTAATGGGTTGAATCTCAACCTCCTCCCACTAGGTGTCTCCATTGTTTTATTAAAGACAGGAACAGGTTTGACTCTCAGTTTTACCAACAGATTCTAATTGTTAGTTTGTAGTGGCGACCCACTGTTTATGGTAGCCATGTAATATGTTACGTATTTTTGGCGTCACTGCTTTGTCCACCATCAATGGTTTGCATAAGTAGACGTTGTTGCAACTTGTTTGCCTCAATTAGATTGATTTGATTGTGTCTGTCAGTAATGACAGCTTTTGCCTTTAGGTAAGTGATTGAACATAATTTTTATGCCACAAGGCAATCGCATGGAGCCGGTAATTTTAAACGGTGCCATGACCAGTTTACAACTAGCGGTTTTACTCCTTTAGAGTTTGTGCTTTTGACTGGGACAAACATGACCTAATACTTGCTTGTGTCACTCGATAGCCTTAACCTGTGAGTATTGTGTTTTAGTTCACGATGATAACTGTTGTATGTATAAAGTAAATGCATACAACCAGTTCTCTTACTTGGTGTTAGACCTGCCCACAAGGGTCAAAACATGATTAACGTCACAAATCAGCTTGGAGCTTGTTTTTGACCGGTGCTGTGACCAATTTATATCTGGTGGACTTGCACCTCTTGTCTTTGCCCTCTTTTATTGGGTCAAACCTGACCTGAAGTTTAAATTCAGGGGTTTGATGTTGTTTGTCTGTGTCTGTCAGTATTGCATGACAGTTTTACTTGTAGGTACTGCCTTTTAAGTTTTTAATTTTTATTTTTTATTTTTATGCTTAATTGTTTCATGCTTAAAGCTGAAAGCATGCTATCCATCCCTTTTTACACAGAGTTGTGACTGGTTCACAGTGGATGGACTTGTGATTTTAAACCTAGAACTGTTAGGCATACCTAATGTTTTAATGCTTTTAACAATTGGTGTGATATTTTATTTGTGGATGTTTACGACTAAACTGGCATACTTGCAGCACGTTTCTTTCATACTGGGTTGTGACCTACTCTTAGGGAGTAAAACATGTCTTCACATGAAAATTAGTTTGAAATGCATGACAGTTTTTTGCAGGCATTGCATTTTAGCCTAGTGACTGAAACTGTGTCATGCATAAGGCGAATGCAAGCAGTCATTTTTGTTTATGTTATACTATATTATATTGTGTTGTGATTTGCTCATAAAGGGGCAGGCTTGTGGCCCCTGACCTAGAGCTGTTTAGCATACTTAATGAATTGATGTTTTCAACCAATGGTGTGCCATTTGATTTAATTGTGGAAGTTATAAGAAGAGCCATGTGTATTAGTACTTTGTCTGAAGAAGTCTTGGGTTTGCCTGAGATGAAAAGCGCTTTACAAATAAACGGTTCAAACTGCCTGATTTGTGTTGTGGTGACTTGCATTACTCAGCTTGTTCTTTTGCCTTTGTTTGTGAGCTTTCCTAGTTTGTATCTATGGCACATGTGTCAGGACACAGCAGCCATAGCCAGATGTCTGGTGGGGTATCACATAGGCAGATGTCCAGGGGTGCTCATTGGAGCACTGCTGGTCATCATGCCCCTGGCAGACATGCCACATCTATTTCAACCACACGCATGTTCCAGACTGTCATGGACACACAAGCACAAATAGAACGGTACACCAGGCAGGGTCTAAGGGCACAGAGGACTCATCACACCTCTGTAACTGACAGCATCCGTGACCTAGCAGGTGTCATCTGTAATTACACCAAGGTCATGGATAGACGGTGGGGTGAGACACTGGATCTCATCGACAATGTCATGTTCATGCATCAAGACACTGCGGGACAGTTGTGACGGCCAAGTGGATGTATGCCAGCAACACCAGCAGCTGGAGGTCACTGTGGACGTCCAACCAGTCACAGCCACTCTGGTAGTGGCATTACCAGCACCAGCACTGTGGGAGGGGGTGGTCCACAGACCGTCATAGCAGACCATGTGCATGTGGCCCTGGCCAGTCCCAGGAGGGACCTGGATCCAATGGACGTCTGTCAAACTCGGGAGACAAAACTCAGTCTGGCTTTGTACTTGATACTACCTGTAGCACCCCTGCCAGGCACAGGTCCCATATCCATGGCCATATATGGTAAACTACAAACCCTGCCAGGTACAGTCTGCAGCTGTCTCACAATTCCCTGTATAGGGCAGCCACACGGAGGAACTGTGTGCATGCAGACACCCACACACACATAAACAACGAACCTAGGGCAGCCACATACCTGCACACACGACATCACCAGTGGCCCATAACAGTACTCAACCCCCTGACACACTCACACATGTTGTCAATTGTATGGCTCAGCCTAGGCCTCTGGCAAACAAACACACCGTGTGCATATGATGATACCTGTGCCACTCCCTGACATCTGTAATATCAGTGCAGGGACAGGCTAACATGGTGCTGATATACAGGGTGACTGTACAACAGAGTAGCAATGGAATGATGTGTAGCATGTTGTCAGCAGTAAAGTGAAATGATAATATCTTGGAAGGTGTAGCTGTGCAGCCATGATGCATCATAGCTGTAATTAACAATGTTGTATTGTTGTCACCAGTGTCTATTCGGATTGTTTTGTGTTTGTCCATGTGCCACATGGCTGATGAGTGTAGTGGTGTCAGCAGGCCTTCTACAGTAGACACCGGTAAGTGTAGTGGGTGGTACATATGCCATGGCTGGGTACAGTACACAGTGCCTTTGGTTTGGATGCAGTACAGGTACATGACTGTGCACATGGAGATATGTCCCCATGCAGGTAACACATCTGTTGCACATGTAATCCCACCAAGACAGGATAGGCACAACCACACAGTGCTATATATGCACTCTGCAATGTGGATGACATTAAACATGCTAACAGCAGGGTGTATGTCCCTCTCCCCACTCTACTGGGATCCTCACTTAAGTAACATGTGTGTGCCAATGCCAGAGGCATAGCCCTACCCTTAGGAGGGTGTGAGGTGTTCAACTACTGTGAATGGTGAAAACAACGACTAACAACCTGATTACATACACTGTACATTATTACAGACAGCTATGTGGGGAGATAGATGCAACAGTAACTGCAGTAATGGTGGTTGTGTCTAAAACAGCCACACCCAGTGTGTTATAGCAACCCCAGTAGTGCTGCACACCTCAACAGTGTGGAGGAGGCCGTTAACACATCTATGACCTGTGAAGGAGTGTATGTCCATGGGATGGCACCTGTGGAATGTTGGCATATGCCAGGCAGTCCTGGTGGAAACATATTCTGTGAATGCAGGTAGATCCCTTAACAACTACACAAATTCCTGCATGTGGGATGGTGTATGAAAGCCTTCTATGATCTACATAGGCATTGTGAACCTCCTAACCCTCATCTATACCTGTCATGATTGGGTAAAGGAGGTATACCAGGTTCAGGTTGTATTCCCTGCCTTTGACAAGTCCAACATTGGTGGGGTCCCATGTGATAAGATTACCAGTGACATTGACTATGGGTTCATTGTTGATATGTTCCATGTCCCTGCAGACCAGGGTCATCAGGCTACTGGGTGGTAGTTCCCAGTTGACATGGTGAATTTGTGGTCGTCCCTGCCAACATTGGTGAATACATTGTCAGGTGTAGGCCTATTGGATCATAGGAGGGATCACAGCTACTTACTGCACCTGTCCAGAGGGTTCCCCCAAGCATGAGACATCACTTGACTGTACTGCATGATATGTTAGTAATGCCAACCAGACATCCTACAGGTGGTGTTTGGCTGGGGGGGAATACCTATCCATGCCAGATGTATGTTGTTTGGGTCTCTCAAACCCATCAATGGTGCATGTAGACATATATGTTGTGGTTACGTTCCCAGTTTCATCTACAGATGTATGTCCATATATACCTATATTGATATATATGTGTTCACCTTTGACAGGGAGACAATCATTCCTTCAAATGGCCCTTTCTGCAAACCGAAAGCACAAACCCGTCATTTCTTACTGCACAACAGTTCAAAACACAACAGTTCTAAAGGCACCTTTGCTGACTCTCAAACTGCAAGTTGGAATACATATCGTAATGCCTGGGGGCATGCCCCCCTGCACCCCCGTCTGGGGGGCTGGGCCTCCCACAACCCCCCTACTGTGATATACTAACTCCTAATTTGCACTACAGTGGGGATATGCAAATATTCACCATCCCCATCCCTGCTATAGTGCCATCTGCAACCAAATTGCCTAATCTGCAATGAGTGAATGCATAGTGACATTCACTCATTGCACATTCGATGTATGTATTGCAAGATTGTGCAATGTTTAGAACATACGTTTGGCCTTCCAGTTTCAGACACATGTATTTCTCTCTTTGAAAGGTGAGCCATATATATGCTGACATATATGCATTCCTAGTGCTGTATATATGTGGACATGTGGATGTATACATATATATCTATGGATGTATGCGTATCTATTGGCTTATATATATATATATATATATATATATATATATATATATATATATATATATATATACATATATAGATAGATATATGTGTGTGTGTGTGTGTGTGTGTACATATATATATATATATATATATATATATATATATATATATATGTATATTTATATACCTATATCTACATATATAGATATGTTATATCCATTTAAGGATGAATATATATATACACACACAAATACATCTACATGGCAGATTCCCTGTAGTGTTGTATACCTGGGCTGGATGATATGTATGTGAAAACATCATGATTACACATACCTGCCATGGCTTACTCCTACATCACTTTGTGTATGGTGTGCAGAGTCTTGGTTTCAAGCCTTGCAGGAGCTGTTTATTTTTTTGCTGGGCAGAACACAACCCATGAGCTACAGAGTATAAGGCACTTTAAAGCAGTTGTACACAGGTTTGCACTGGTTTGCACAACAGTAAGCACTGCTAACCTCAGGTTACGTTTTCATGCACTCAGTTAGCTTCTAAATTGCTTAACCTGTGTAGACAGTGCATAGCTCTGTGAAAACCCACGCAAACCTGCTTACAACTGCTTTAAGGTGCCTTAATCACTCTCTATCCAATGGGCCGTGTTCTGCCCAGCAACAATATAAACAACTCTTGCAAGGCTCAAACCAAGGACCCTGCACACCCTAGACAAAGTGATGCACCACTAAGCCATGACAGATACACAGCTATTCAATGTTTCAGAAACATATCAGCCAGTCCTGTCATGCAACAGTACAGAGAATGTATACCAACATCTAGATGTCTGCATGTGTAACTATATTGCAACCTTAACAGATACAACATACCCATATATGTATAGATATACATATATATATAACTATACATGTTTTCATAAATTAAATATAAAATAAAAACAAAAAAATAAAAACAAAAATAAAACATATTCATGTTTACATAAATTCCAGCTAATCAGAAAATGTCCCCGATCAGCAATTAAACATGTAACAGTAGGGAATACCATGCACATAGAAAATGTATAAAAAACAGAACAAGCTGATAAAATAATTTATCAATCAGCAACCTTACAATCATGAAATTTATAGCATATCTAAATCATCCGTACCCTATTAAAAAAATATGTGTTAGTAACAAACCATAAAAGAGCCATTCTTTTGCTACAATATTACCTAAAATCAATAAATGATTAAATGTTTAAATATTTAAATATATAAATACTAAAGTATGAAACAACCAAGTAAACCTAATGGTGATAAAAAGTTTTTATATCATAATCTTGAATGATGAGGAAAATTGATTAATTTGCAATTTGGCTGCCCTGATCTTTAAAAGACTGGAAATAAAAAAATATTACATTTAAGCCAGGAGGCTTGCCCGCATCCAGTTTGAGTTGCCAAAACAGCTCTCTAAATTCTAATGTAGTTTCCTGGCACCTACCCCCCCCCCCCCCGGCTCCAAAACAGAAAAATAAATACCTAGTAGTGGGACATAGGTTCATAGATTAGTACTAGGCTAACTGCCCTTGTGGGCCATCTTAAGCCTAGCCAGTTACCCCAAGTGTGAATCAAACCCAGTACCTTATGTCTGTAAGGCAAACGCCTTAACCATTATGCCAACCTCCCACATAAATTTGAATGTCTGTAAAGCACAATATCCTCCTTGTAATGAGTCACATCATATATGTGCCCATAAATACACTTCCTCAAAGATATCTCAGTCTTACCAACATACAAACTGGTGCAGGCTGAACACTTAGCTAAATAAACAACTCCCTGGCTGTTACAATTAAAATGTCCCATGAACATAATGATAACATCCCTAGCTTCCACGTTGCATTGACAGGAGTCAAACAAATACTGACACTGACTACAAAAGAAGCCAATCCTCTTGTTACTTCTAGTAGTACTCACATCCCCCTGGTGATTCTCTAGAATATCTTTTAGGTTCCCACCTCTATTCCTAACAAACCCCAGGACTTCAGGAATAATCTTGTTCAGTTCTGGGGTGTGAGTTAAAATATCCCAGTACTTGTTAACAATCCTTTTAATGTCCCGAGAATCAGAGCAAAATGTATAAACAAAGGCAGCATTGTATATGTTATCACCTTGTAAGCCTGCATACTTGCATCAACCCAATAATAGGGAAACACCTAGAATCATATTCATTAATGACCTCAAGGGCTAGTTGATCAAGTAATTTGGTAGGATAACCCCTTTCATTAAATAATTGTTTGATAAAATTAAGCTCTTGAACAAACAATTCTGGATCAGTGGTCATTCTAGATGGCCTGATCATCTGACCCTTTACAATACCCTTCTTTTGATAAAACGGGTGTTCACTAGATTAATGCAGGTAAGAATTTGAAAAGGTATCCTTCCAGAATACCTTGGATTGAAACCTGCCATTATTAATATCCTTGTAAATTGTCATGACCAAATAGTTAATACCGTCGTTGGAAAAAGTGTGTGTAAATCTCAAAAATGTAGTAGTATTATCTATGTAGTTGAACAATTCCTGTAACTTCTCCTCAGTTGCTTTCCAAATTAAACAAATATCATCCATGAAATGGGTGAAATAGCACCATCATGATGCAAAACGGGAACTCGTAACATATTTCCTCTCCCAGTAATAGAGTACAAGGTTGTCAAATGGGGGCACAGGAAGCCCCCAAGGCTACCCCTATGACCTGCTTGTAATAATCCCCATTAAAATACATGAAGTTGTTGCTCAAAACTAGTTCCATAAATTCTACCAGTAAATTAACTTCTACATTAATCAAGCAATCACATTCTAATATTATCTCATGGAACCACTCCAATCCCTCCAAATGCAGAATACATGCAAACAAATCAACAATGTAAACTGTGACAAAAATCACATCATCATTGAAAATGTCTGGTTTAATGTTCCTAACAAAGACCCATGAGTTTTTAGAAACGTGCCTGATAACTGAGATAAAGAGTTTAAGCTTTTAGTCAATAAATATACCCAATACCTCTGTCCTAGAACCTGCACTCACCACTGTAGGTGAAAGTAGGGTGCCTTCAATACTCTTATGCACTTTAGGTATGCTGAATATTGAGGGAATATGAGGTTTGTCCACACATAAAAAGTCCAAATGTTTTTGTCAATCCCACCTTGGAATAAGTGGTCATTAATAAAAATGTCTGTCTTAGAATAAGCAATGTTGATCTTGTTCCTTAAAACAATATTATACTTTTGATTGTTAACACAAGATTTTACATATATGTGCATCATAATCCATGACATCCTTAATAACCACCCCTCCCCCTTTATCAAGTTTCATAATTCGATTATCCAGTTTTGATAAAGACTGCAAAAATAATTTCTCACCCAGCATCAAATTCTGCCCTCTCCTTCTAGATTGTCCCTTTAAAATCCTAAGTTTAGTGTGCACTAACTCTTCAAATATTCTTAAAACCAGGTGGAGGGATGGATTAATGACACTCTTCTTCCTAAAACAATCAGATGAACCCTTTGAATCAGAGTTCTGTAGGAGAAATCCCAAATTATTTTTCCTGAGGAACAATTTTAAATCATCCAGCGTGTTCACTATTTTCAATGGTCTTCCTGGAACAAACTGAAAACCTTTTAATAAATAAGTCAAAAAAGATAATATCAACGATAAAATTGTTGTAATTAAACATGTTAAAATTACAATATGAAATCATCTTTCCTCCATGTGAAATATTAAAATTGGCCAGATTGGTAGGGGTAGCAGTAACAGTTAATCCCTGTTATGTAGTCTACCATAACCTCGCCCCCTTCCTTCCGCCCTCCCTTGTTGCAAAAGGTATCTCAGATCACAGGTTGATTGTTGGATCCCTGGTTCTGCACTATTGATTCTCTGTGTCTCAATGGGGGAAATCCCAAAGGGGAAAGAAGGGGGCTTGCATTCAAACTGGATTCAGTATTTGTCTTGGCCATGTCCCGGGACTGGGGTAATCTGAAAAGGATATGAGTGCTGCTCCCTAGAACTTCCTTTGAGTAAGGGGTAAGCCACCCCATCCCAACATTCTGCTAAACCCCTATGCATTTTGGCAATCTTTCTCCTTTGTATGTCATCACAAGTATGGTCAGTGCCTTTAAAAGCTTTAAAAGAGTTAACATTGTCTATAGTGTGCATGAGGTCAGATAAGATAGGATTAAACTTAGTAAGGCTTTACTATGCGTAGGTATTCTGGATTTTGTGTCCTAGCTCAAAATAATTATTTTTTTTTTAGTTACAGACATGTTTATTCCCCCAAATTTAACATATCTAACAAAGCATTAGATTTTAAAATCTTTCAATGTTCTCAGTTACCTCTCTCTCTTCCATCACACAGCCAGCATTTGCTATCTACCTAAGGGAAAAAGATGTCTGAAGTCTGCTTGGAAAATAAAAATATCTATGAAATCACTTCTAAGCAAAAAAAAAAAAAATCTTAACCTTCTAGACTATGTAGCATACTTGAAAGCCATACAGATGTCCTCATGTTATTTTTTTTAATTGCCTTTCCAGTCATTGCTCTCAATGTTTTCAAACATCCCCTGACTGATTCTTATAGTTATCAAATCTGGTATTATATGCCCTGCTAATTTTCCCTTTTTTAACAGCAGCTTCTGTTTCAGACTTGACTAAAAATACATTTGCTTAGCATTTACCTATCCCTTTCTCATATCCTGTACTCTAATATCAATCCCTGGTAGAGAAGACTGTCTCTAACCTGAAGTCGAAACTTCTGCTTGGCCTCATCCCACTTTATTACCTTTCTCTTGCTCTCTGGTTATTTGCTCCCAATACTTTGGTAATTTTGCTAGTTTCCTTCAATAAATTCTAGCCCCATCTTGCCATTTACTGTACCTTTCCAATTGGCAAAATCTTTCTTTGTTCCAAAGTTGACTTAATTAAAACAATAAAAAAAGGTTGTCTGGCAACAACAGGACCCAGAATAACAACTTAGAATGATTTAAAATAAATTAAACTTTTATTAAACAAAAATAATACCAAGCGCTTTCGCTCAGTTATTAACAAGCTTTTTCAAGGTGACAAAACATCTGATGCTCAAATTAGAGCAGTTAAATACATTTGAACATGTCATATGACCGTCCTTAATTGATTTAATATTTTAATTTTTTTAAATTTTTTTTAAAAACTCTTTTAAAGAGCATCAGCTCAAATCAATTAAACAAAAGACAATCTGACAAGTCTTGTGCAAATGGCAAATATATGTTACTAGAAATCATCCTAATGAAATCTGTCTCAAAAAATCTAATCAAAACAACCGGGAAATCAAAATGCACATAAAACTAAATATACAGGTCAAGCTAAAAATATTCAAAAATATGTGAATGTTTAAAAATATATATAAAAATGTATATAAATAAATAAATATGTAATATTCCTATGTAATCATTGTTTAAACTACATCCGTGTTTTATACCAAAACACAGAGTTGTGTCGACCTCTGTTGTTAGGTAAGCCCTAATTACATACATCCATTACTGTAACAGAATAGTAATAAAATAAAAGTATAATTTGTTCTGATCGAAAAGGGTATATCATAAACACCTTTGACAGATGTTATAAATGGGCCTTCCTCAACTTTAAAACACTGTTAATGTTAATGTTCTCATTCAAACCGCGAAACTTCCCTGCAAACAACCTGAGCTGCCAATATAGCTCACGGTATTCCAGTCTGGTTTCCCAGCTACCTCCCCTAATATCCGGAACAACCTGTTCTAAAACCATACATTTAATTTGCAGGTTCTTACATGTCTGGGAGTGTTTATAGAAAGGATTACTTTCTTTAGCTTTAGAGATGTCGTTAAAATGCTCGTAAACCCTTTTTCTTAAATGTCTTTCAGTTTTACCGACATAAAAACTGTTACAGGTTAAACATAACCCTAAGTAAACTACCCCTTTCGTTCCATGGTTATAGTATTTCATTGAGCTGAATTTAAATTTCCTAGAGGGGATATACACCGTATCTTGGTTAAGCATTGCACAGCATTGCTTACAACTCCCACACTGATGGGTACCAAGCTTAGTTCTCATTATGTTTAGCCTTAAATCACTTTTCTTCTCAAACAGTTCCTTCAAATTAACGTCCCTTCTCCTAACAAAGTGTGGAAAGGTTGGAACAAACTTTTTTAACTCATCATGCAGGGTGAGGATAGGCCAATGCTTCAAAATAACTTGTTCAATCTTCTCAGAGTTAGCAGAAAATGTGTGAATAAAACTGCTCTTGCCGTCAAATTTGTTCGCTTGATTCGCGTATTCTGAACCACTGAGTCCTGTACCTAACAGAGGGGGATAAGTGGTTTACCTCTTGAATCATACAATCTATTAAAGTAGATGGATAACCTTTCTCTATAAAAAGTCATTTAAGGGTTTTAACTTCATCCTTAAAACCCTCTAAGGTACTGGACATTCTTGATGCTAATATAATTTGCCCTTTGGTTATACCCTTCTTTTGGTAAAATGGATGTCCACTAGTAAAGTGGAGATAGGAGTTTGAAAATGTGCTTTTCCTGTGTAACATAGACTGAAAGTACTGGTTATTACAATCTTTAAGTAGGGTAACATCCAAGTAATGTAATTTATCATTGTCAGTCTTGTACGTGAAATTCAAAAAGAAAGTTGTGTTATTAATGTAATGTAAAAAATCAATAAGCATCTCTTCAGTACCCTTCCACAACAAACAAATATCATCCAAGTACCTCCTATAATGTAAAATGTGTTGAAACCAGGAGCTTGGAAAAACAAACTTCTTTTCCCAGTAATACAACACCACATTAGTGTATAATGAAGCACAGGAAGCCCCCATTGCTACCCCTTTTTTTATGATAAAATTCACCGTTAAAATGAATAAAATTATTTTCGAGAACTATTTCCATAAGTTCTAGAACTAAATTGACAGTTTTACTGTCCAAATCAGACTCAGTTGCCAACATTTGTCCAAACCAATCCAACCCAGTTGGGTGGGGGATGCTGGGAAAAAGTTCTACTACATCTACGGTGACCATCAGTAATTGCGGGTCAAACAATTTTTGGTCAATCCCCTTCAAAAAATCCCAGGAGTCCTTACATATGTGTGTGATGGTAGACACAAACTCTTTTAAAGTAAAATCTATAAATTTAGCCAAAGGTTCTGTAATGCTACCAGCTCCTGAAACAATTGGTCTAAATTTAATATGGTCCAGGGTTTTGCGTTTTGTCCCCCTCTGTTAGGTACAGGACTCAGTGGCTCAGAACACGTGAATCAAGCGAACAAATTTGACGGCAAGAGCAGTTTTATTCACACATTTTCTGCTAACTCTGAGAAGATTGAACAAATTATTTTGAAGCATTGGCCTATCTTCACCCTGCATGATGAGTTAAAAAAGTTTGTTCCAACCTTTCCACACTTTGTTAGGAGAAGGGACATTAATTTGAAGGAACTGATTGAGAAGAAAAGTGATTTAAGGCTAAACATAATGAGAACTAAGCTTGGTACCCATCAGTGTGGGAGTTGTAAGCAATGCTGTGCAATGCTTAACCAAGATACAGCGCATATTCCCTCTAGGAAATTTAAATTCAGCTCAATGAAATATGATAACTGTGGAACTAAAGGGGTAGTTTACTTAGGATTATGTTTAACCTGTAACAGTTTTTATGTTGGTAAAACCGAAAGACATTTAAGAAAAAGGGTTTACGAGCATTTTAACGACATCTCTAAAGCTAAAGAAAGTAATGCTTTCTATAAATACTCCCAGACATGTAAGAACCTGCAAATTAAATTTATGGTTTTAGAACAGGTTGTTCCGGATATTAGGGGAGGTAGCTGGGAAACCAGACTGGAGTACCGTGAGCTATATTGGCAGCTCAGGTTGGATGCAGGGAAGTTTCCCAGTTTGAATGAGAACATTAGCATTAACAGTGTTTTGAAGTTGAAGAAGGCCCATTTATAACATCTATCAAAGGTGTTTATGATATACCCTTTTCGATCAGAACGAATTATACTTTTATTTTATTACTATTCTGTTACCGTAATGGATGTATGTAATTAGGGTCTACCTAATAACAGAGGTCAACACAACTCTGTGTTTTGGTACAAAACACAGATGTAGTTTAAACAATGATTACATAGGAATGTTATATATTTATTTCTTTATATACATTTTATATATATTTTTAAAAATTCACATATTTTTAAATATTTTTAGCTTGACCTGTATATTTAGTTTTATGTGCATTTTGATTTCCGGTTCTTTTGATTAGATTTTTTGAGACAGATTTCTTTAGGATGATTTTTAGTAACATATATTTGCCATTTGCACAAGACTTGTCGGATTGTCTTTTGTTTAATTGATTTGAGCTGATGCTCTTTAAAAGAGTTTTTAAAAAAATTTTAAAAAATGTAAAAAATTAAATCAATTAAGGACGGTCATGTGACATGTTCAAATGTATTTAACTGCTCTAATTTGAGCATCAGATGTTTTGTCACCTTGAAAAAGCTCGGTAATAACCCAGCGAAAGCGCTTGGTATTATTTTTGTTTAATAAAAGTTTAATTTATTTTAAATCATTCTATGTGGTTATTCCGGGTCCTGATTTTGCTGGGCAAGTTTTTTTTCTTGGTTTATTTACTTTAGACTTTGTGGTCTTAATTAAAACAATAAAATTATTTTCAAAATATATATAGACAGTTCTAGAAAAAAATAAAATGAATCTGGATTATATAATTAGTGATATATTAAACTTAAAATAATTCCTTTAGAAAATAATATCTTACAGTTATTGTGATAAAAATATTTTAATGCTATTATTTATGAAGAAGAGACTTTGAAACTCACAAATTTGCATAAACCTTTTATTCCAATTTGCATACATGCAATATCAATAACAGTAACTTTGGTCTGCTATAAATTTCACAAAATGTATTGTTTATTATATAAATTAATGTATGCATGCATGGTAAAACCTATATTGAGACTGTAAAGTTAATACAATTCAAGTGCATACTCTACAAAAGGGCCTTACAGAAACAGATGCTTGGTGCCAGACCCATGGACTCAAGCTCAATGCCAAAAAATGTATAGTTATCCCCTTTGGGAAAAAACATGTACCACATAGGTGGCAGTACACTAAACACTGAAAGTGTGGTAAGAGACTTAGGGACACAAGTGGACAGTGGTCTCACCTTTGATAACCACATCGCCACTACAGTCAGGAAATCCTTCTATGTGGCACACCTCATCACTAAGGGGTTTTCATCCAGAAAAGGAAGTCATTGTCCCACTGTACTCATCCCTCATTAGGCCCATTATAGAATACAATGCCACATTTTGTATGTACCTCTCAAGACACCTGCAACAACTGGAAAGGCCACAGAAATACCTCACTAAAAGAATCACAGGCCTAAAGCAGATGCCCTATGCTGACCACCTTAAAAATCTCCAGCTATACTCTGCTGCATATCATCTACTCAGAGGTGATCTCTGCTTAACATACAAGGCCATGTCAAACCCAGAGCTGTTGGACATGCTACACTTAAAGAAATCCCAATCCCTCAGAGCCACATGCTCCAGAGATCTAAACCTTGTCATCACAATAAACAAAACAACAAAACATGCTGGAGGGATAGGTTCCTGACCCAGAGACTCCCCAGACTCTGGAACAGACTGCCCATACATGACAAGCAGAGTGCCTCTTTGGCCCTCTTCAAAAGGAATCATGACGACTGGATGGGAGAAAAGAAATTCACCCCGGGGATCACGTCAGTCACCCTGCTAGACAGAGGTCCACAAAGTAAATAGTGTGGGAAGAAATAGCCAGGGAATTGTTATGGCTAGGCTTGTATAGGCCCTAGGGCCGATAGCCTAGTACCAACCTATGAACCTATAAGTGCCGGCATCTTCCATCTTTCCAATAAGAGAAGAGTTCAATGCAGAGTTTTGTGGGTGAACTTGGTATAACACGGCAACATATAAATGAGCACATTTTGCCATGATCTTATAGTGATACTTGTGATTCAAAGAGAGAATAGCCACATGCCACTGGTGTAGGCTGCATACCATATAACATTTACGTGTCTATACTATACAATGTTTTTAGTTAAAAATTCTGAGTACAGAACACAAGGATCAGCTAAATCTGTTCATAGACAGGCCCAGAAATACTACAGAATTTTCAAAAATTAATAAGTTCTCCAGTTGCTAAAAAAATCATTTTTTAGGCTAAGCAGGTTACAAAAATATTTCCTGTAGCAGTATTTTACATTATTACAGCATGCATTCCTTAACTTTAAAATATAGTATAGTTTATAACCAGGCTAAGAAAATTATGAATTTAACTACAGATATGGAAGTAGTGAATAACTCCTTCTTTTTTTTTCAGCTGCTCCCGTTAGGGGTTGCCACAGCAGATCATCTGTTTCCATTTCTTCCTGTCATCTGCATCTTGCTCTGTCACACCAACCACCTGCATGTCCTCTCTCACCACATCAACAAAGCTTATCTTAGGCCTTCCTCTTTTCCTCTTACCTGGCAGCTCCATCCTTAGCATATTTTTCCCAATATACCCAGCATCCCTCCTCTGCACATGTCAAAACCAACGTACTCTTGCCTCTCTGGCTTTGTCTCCAGTAGTGAATAACAAAATTAATATTTTGAAAAAAAAATTCTTTGTCATAATTATCTGAAAGCAATAACAGAAAAAGGAACAAAAACAGCATTGGATAATATGATCTCACCAGAGACAGACAACAATACAGAAAATAGAAAATATAAAGGGTGGGCTATGTTTTAATATCCTGAGTAGATGCACATAATATCAAATCACATTTGTGTGAGAAAGGGAAACTTGTATGCAAGTCAGGCAACAAACCATTGTTTGGTATGAAAAAAGGGATGCAGCTTTAAACAGATTTTTAAACACCGCATTGACTATAGGGAGTGGGACTCTAAGAATGGCAGTTTTAAGTGTAGGCATTGTTTCCAATATAAATATGTAGGAGATAGCCCACACTATTACAACATTGTTCTGAAAAATCAATTTTCCTTTTTTTTCTGTAGTACAAGTTATGTAGTGGGCGGCCACGGTGGTGCAGTGGTTAGCATGCCCCCCACACAGCAGGTTCTTCCCGGTTCGATCCCGGCTTCTGCCTGATCGAGTCTTCTCGTCCTCCCTGTGGCTCCCTGGGTTTCTGCGGGTGCTCCGTTTCCGGGTTTCCCCAACATCATGCTTCAGGTGGATTGACACCAGGTGGATACCTAAATGTAGTGTGGTGTGTGTGTGTGTGTGTGAAGGTTGGGAAGCCCGGAATCAATGTGCGGACAAGGTGATCCGCTGTGGCCCTTTCTAACCAAAAAAAAAAGAAGAAGAAGTACAAGTTATGTAGTATGCACAGAAGTGTGCAGCAGTTGTGAGGAATTTTATGTTGGGAAAACATGGAGCCTTATGAGTATGTATTTATGAGCATAATTATTCAATTTCTAAGACAAACATGCTGAATTCTTTTTGGAGACATATATTAGTGAGCACCAAATATAGAAGTTTTTGTTCTATGTATTGCATTATAAGAAAGTGACATTAGAAATGATAATCAAGACAGATTAGAGACAAGGAATTTCAGTGGTAGGTGTCTTTAAATACCACAAAATAAATATGTTGAATGACTGTATCTTAAAACAAGGATACCTATAAAATGCTTGAATTACTATATTTATTGGAATGGTCAAAGATTTTTTTTTATGTAATAATCATAGCTGGGTGGTTCTAATTGTGATTTTAACAATCCAGTGAAGTTGTGATGTTGTTTATATCTAACTGATGAAACTTTTATGACTACTTCTTTCAGTTTTAAATTTTGCATACAGTATATCCAACTTTCTTTTCAGCAGTTTTTGATACATAAAATTTCCAAACAGCTCATTAAATGCAATACTTATAATACAGACATATCAGATATATCAGATATTCTACATACAATTTGGAAAGATCCAAATACAAAATCTTTTGGGATATCCATATAGAATAAATTTATAAATCTTGATAGCTATACTGAAATACTAAACTGGGAATTTACAATATTACATATCCCTCTAAAATGTAAAGATAAAGGACACAAGGATTGTAATGCTTGTACTTTATGTTAGCAACTTCTTTTATCACTAAAATTGGACTGATCTAAATTCCATAATTTGGATTATTTCTTAACATATACCAATTGAATATATAAAAGCCTGCAAAATTCTGCAAAAATCTAATAAAAAAATCATATGCAGAAGATTATTAGCAAAGAATCTTTCAAATTCTAATATGACAGAAATTTAATTTGTAATTATTTATATTCCAATTCAAATTCCATAATGTGTTAGAAATATTGGTTACTTTTTATTCAAATTTATAAGCTTCAAAAGACTAATTTTATGAGGTCGGACAATGCTGGAATTGTTAGTTTTCACCACTGTTATTAATTGTAAATATATGATTGGTTGAAAATATTATTAACAATTATAAAATGGCTCCATTGTTGTGTCATTACCATAATAAGTTGTAAAATATTTATGTATAAGAAATATAGTTATATGTCTGTATGGTCTTTTTCATTTTGTTTTCATGTTTGTTCATATAATTATGTTATCTACTGCAGCTGATTTAAAATATATTCATTTAAAAATTGCACCAAAGAAGGGGTGCTGTTTTGAGAGGTAAGCTATGTTTGTTTAAATGACTGGAGAGCCAATGAATATGAAATACTTCTGATTTAGTAGATATAACAAACTGATTTCAGTTTTGAACTGCTATGGATAAAGAGCTACAGCCTGGATAAACAATTTCCTGGAATGTTGTTTAATGATGTTAAATTTATTAATGCTAATACACAGATCAATATGTTCTTTAAGGAGAACTTCTGAACAAGTTTTTAGCACTTACCTACAGTTACACACATATTATGTGACTTGGTTAATAGCAATTCCATTTACTTCTGAATTACTGAAATATTTGGAAATACGTTTATGTTGCTAATTTTTCAGCATCTGCTCAACTATCATGCATATAATAATGTGATTTGTATCTGAATGTGTCTTGGTTTATTGTTAGCAATGCTCACAAGAATTAGCAATGTATGGTTAGTCACAACCAACAAACACCAAACCAACAAAGTGTAATCCAACTGAAATGCATCTTCCTTCTCTATTTTATTATGCAAGGATCCCAAAATTTTGAGTGCTTTGGAAGCTGTTGGCAAACTGGAAAATGAACTGGAAGGAAAGATAGTTTGTGTATGCAGTGGTGCTGACCTCGTAAATATCAACTTCATTTCCATGATAGCAGACAGTGTAGAAACAGCTAAGGTAAGCTTACATGCAATACTGAGACTCTGTTGGAGTATTATGGGATATCTCACATCTGCTGTTCTTTCATGTACCAGATAAAAATGCATGAAACTAATAGCTGGCCAATAAAAATAGAAGCACTAACAGTGCAGCTTATATTACATACTCATGCTAGTTACATAACATTTGTAAAACAGCAGACAGCAGTCTAAACACTTTAGCCGTATTAATTTCTTTGTTTGTGTTTGTTGGTGTCATTCTGTATGTATGTAGTTATATATCACTGTAGAACGGAGTGATAAGATAGATTTAAATTGTGAATTCCAGAAAGTGTGTAATAAATGTCAAGTTGCTTCTTGTTCTGAGTGACTTGGTGCTTGATATGATTTTTATTGTGTGTCTGCACCATCTCCCATGCCCCAAGATAGCTGTAGAGAAGAAACGACCCAGTCATACTGTCAACCTCACATCCCCTGGAGAATATGCATCACACCACCTGCAAGCCTGTGCTGGAATAGTACCATTGACTGTAAATGTTATACAGACAGCAGGTTATGGCACATTATGACAGAGGTGTTCTCTGAAGTGAATACTATGAGTTGTCATATTTGGTATTACTTGTTATCAGCGAGTGATATGCTATCTCTTTGTAATATGTTGTGAGTATGAAAATCACACACATGTTCTCGGAACGTGTATTGCATTTAGTGTGTCTGTTATAAGACTGCTGTGCATTATTCTTACTTTTAGAGGGTAACATTTACTAGTGTTCTGTCAGTCCTTCAAACCTTCAAACAGACAGTATCAAATTACCTTAGCTAAATAAGTGAGGCACATACCTGACAGGCACAAATGTATCAGCACCATTGACCTGGAGATCCAGATGATACCGACTACACGGTCTAGTCCCATTTATCACCATGTGCATCCTGCATTGCTGATTGTGCTGGTGCTGTAAAAAGACTTGGCAGAGTGCATGGTGTTTTGTATATCAAGATGTCAGAATGAAGAGTTGGGTACCAGCCACTTGCAGCCAGCTTCACCGATATCTATTTCAAGCTGTGTAAAATACTTACAGGATATTGGACCACATGGCATATTTTCTTTCCAGTGATACATGGTAGAATCACTAAATATTTTATATGCATATGTTAAATCCTGCTCTTTCAGAATATAAAGGTAGAATTATAAGCATAAATATAGGAACTGACAATAGTTTAAAATAGGAGTACCACATGCAACGTACAGTAAACTCACTAGAAATTGAGTTCCCTATATAGAGTCAAAAATGTTCTCACTGACCAAACCAGAAAACACTTAGCCTCTACCTTACTGCTCCCAATACTTCTCTTCTCAGCCCCTGTTCTTACCAGTTTACAAGTCTCTCAGGTCTCATGCTCAAAAATGTTATCACAGATTAGCAAAGTTTGTAGTAAATTATCAACAAAAAAATACCATCATGTGTAGCACTCAAAGATATAAACTGACTGGAACGACCCCACTTACTGTCTATTACTCCCAGCTTGTGACTTCTCATAACCTCATCTATAAATCTAGGCATAAACTGTCCATCTCTGTCAGCTCTTAGCCAGGCATACAAACAAAATAGATGCCTTTACTCAACCCAAATGCTACTCCTCCAAGTCACTAAATCCAACAACACATCTGGTGACAATCTATTATCAAACTATGTCACCAAAACTTGAAACATCATACCTTTCTCTCTAAAAGCAAAGCAACATCTCAAACATTTTAAAAAGAAGCTGAAGCCAAGCTGTAGAAGTTGTGGCTCTGCCCCAGCACTAACGCTTACTAAGTGCCCCTAGACTAAGCCATCATTCTACATTTCATCCTACCCTTCCGCTACTTCTCTCTCATCTCTTTCTACGACCCTTTTTCTCTGTACTCTTGCCCACTCACCATAATTGACTACTACCACCCCCCACTTTCCAATTCACTTATCCTTCTTACATTTGCCTATAGAACCTTCTTTTCTCCTTAGTCTCCTCCTTCTTCATACTTTCAGTCGCTTCTAGTCTTTCTTCTTTTTGATCCCTCTTTAGGCTACTACACCAGCTGTTGACTAGCAAGAAAAGTATAAAAGGTGCTGCATTTCTGCAACTTTATGTTTGTTCTACATCGTTATTATCAAACTGCTTACTGAAGTATACAATGCTTCTAGTCCACTGAAATTTCTGTCTTGTAAATTGAATTATGCTCATCATCTTCCTTTGCTCAAAGCAATAATCTGTATCCTTGCCTTATTGTACTATCTGCAGTGACTCCATTACTCTGCAGACTTTTCAAAATACTATTGAATGACTTTTCTATACCATGTATAAACTTTTGCAGAATGTGATTATTCATTAGCCTTTGTTTACACTTAGTAAATGCTGGGGTTTTTTCTGCAGTAATGTGTAGGCTATGTATACACTTGTAAATTTTTTTTTCTACACTGTGTATAAATTTTTATCATTTGGAGCGTTTGTCTCCAGACTTCTACTGAAAAACAGACTCTGTGCCCAGTCAGAATTTCCTTGTCAACAAATGCAATAATTAAATAAATAAGATATTTGACAACAAGATATTTTTCCGATTTATATTTGGCATTTCTAGTTAATGACTAAATAGAAAGAACATTCCAGTGCCATAAGTATGTCTCAAATGAAAAGACATTTCAGTATTTTACTTAGTTTGCAGTTTCACTGTGATATAAGGCCACAATCTGTTATTACGCCATTCACTGAATATTTTCAAAAATGCAGTACTTTTTTAGTTCTTGATATTGTTTGAGTAATTTGCTAGTTTTCTTAACAATCTTCCATATCTTGAGTATTGGCACTCATTGTTTTAGTTGATATCTTTAGTATTTAGGAGAGGTTACCGTCTACACATCTCATGATGACATACTAGAAACTGCTACAAATAAGATCTCATCAAACAGCCTATCAGAATGTTCCATACTCAAACTTGGCTTGACTATGAACACTGCCTTTCCTCCATGTTTTACCTCCCAAAATAATATTACAAACTCAGCTGTCCAGGACTGGACAACATATTAAGTTGTAAGAATCAGCAAGTGCTGTGATGTACTGATTGTCACACACGCACCCATATGCATATATGTAAATAATTATGGAGATGCTTACTTCATCTATGTAGGCAAGCTGTAGAACAATCTTTCAAAAAGTCATGCATTTAGCTACACATTAAAAAAGCATTGGTCCAAATAAGAGAAAAGCATTTAGTGTGATATAATACTTGTGCAGTGATGTTTCTACATGTGCTTTACTTGGCTGAATGACATAATTGTTGATGTTTTTGTGACCAACACTCATAAGACAACCCTAAAGTAGTAGAATGACTTAAAGAGAAGCAAGTGTAACCAGTATGAGACATTGAAAATATCATTTTTGTAAGAAGGCATCCTGCTCCCACAAAGCACTGCTACTTACATATACTAACTCTAAGCTTATTGTATCTTAGGGGGAAAAGAAATCATGATATTGTACTCTCAGTCTTTAAATGCAAAATCTGGGAGTCACACACTAGTGAGCACAGATCTGAGGGTCGCACACTAGTGTCTCATATTTAAGCCTGGAACTTGCATTACTTTATTATATTCATATTTTCATTTCTTGTATAGCACAATGTGTTTTAGTTGATATAAAGCATGTTAGCACAGTTAGTTTTGCATATGTGTTGTTAACTTCATCGTTATTTATTAGTAAATAGGCATTAGCTTAGCTATATTTATATTATGATCTGTATATGTACAGTAATGCAGCTCATATACTTATGCTTTATTATATTGAATTGTGCATTTTACATATATTTGTAGTTTTTCTCCACAGGACTTCACTGAAAATGTAAAAATCATGGTTAATAAGTAAAATAGATAGATAGATAGATAGATAGATAGATAGATAGATAGATAGATAGATAGATAGATAGACAGACAGAGATAAAGCTTGTTCATCTGCTGCTGCTTTTGGAAGTGTCTTCTGGGACATGGGTAGCTCTATGGATACTTCACTGACTAACTGTTTGCTACAGGCATCAGAAAATGAGCCTCCATATTTAAAACATTTTGAGCAAATTTCTCGAACTGTTCTTCAACTTTCCATCATGAATTTGAAAACTAAGCTCTGGGTTGCTCACACTGGATCAAAGCCACTCCTTTTATCTGCTTCCCCAAGACAAATAGCTCCATTGTCGCTCTACCCCCTTAAAGAAATTAAATGTCTTGTTCATTGATTATAGTAGTAGGTAGGTAGGAGGAAGGCCTAATAAAGTTGAGAGTAGTACTAGCAGTAGATTTAACAGCAGTTTCCTTTTACAAATGACTTTTGATGATGGCAACATCAGAGATATTATTAGCCATAAATGGAAAATTTTCAATGGGAACCCTGAAGTTTTTAAGGCCATTGGTCCCTCTTATAAGTTTGTTTGTAAGAGATCCAGGTCCATTAAACAATATCTTGAAAATGATAGTAACAAGAAGCCTGTAGTACAAACCAACCAAGTTGGCGTATGTACAGGTGTGGATTTTGTAATGCCTGTAATTTTATTTTGGAAGGTCCTTCAATCTCTTTAGCACACATCCAAATAAGTATTAAAATTAATGCATATTATGACTGCAATTCCATGGGTCTGATCTATATTGCTGTCTGTTCCCACTGTGATACTTTTTATATTGGGATGACCACAACAAAATAATCAAAGAGGATCAGGGAACATTTGTATGCAGTTACAGTTAAGGGCGTGAATAGTGCCCTCTATAAGCACACTTTAGCTTTCACTTCTTTCAGAAAGTTTTGTTTTTCTGTTTTAGAACATTTACCTAAAGACTGTAGGGGAGGTTGTTTTAGAAAACAGCTGCTAAGGAAAGAAACATTGTGATAGCTGAAAAATGCAGTCTGACAAGTTTCCTGGGTTAAACAACAGTATTTGTATTAAATGATTTTTATGAAAGTATTTTAAATATTTTTGGAGCACTTACACTTTAAAGTAATTGGTTTAGTTGTATTAGCAGTAACATAATAATGTATGGAGTTTGCAATTTGGTTTATGCATTATATATAAAGTTTCATTCTGTTTTCATGGTTTTATTCTGATGAAGTCCTGCATGGATGAAATCGCTAATAAAGCCATTGAATCTTTGTGCTCATTTCTTTTTTGTTTGCCTTACCAGTGGATGATTTTGTTTTGTTAGTTTTGTTTCATTTATCTTATTGGGGCTTTCTTTATAGGTTCATAGGTAAGTACTAGGCTATCTGCCCAAGGACATTTATAAGCCTAGCCAGAATGTGTTGGCTTTCGCCACCCCCTTAGATTAGTTCCCTGTGCCTCTGTCCAGCAGAGCCATTAGCTCCCTAACATCCCAATTTCCTTATTGAGATTGTAGCAGTGTCACTGTCTAGACTGGTTCACTTTCTGTCTCCTTTTCATGTTAAATTAAGTCACCTGACTGAAATAAAGAATTAGTGTTAGGTGTTTTACTCTTTAATCAATCAGTGACCTATCAATTGCTGACCTGGATAAAGAATTATACATTGCAATGGAATATACCTCTATTCGAACAAAGCTATATGTGTATTTCAGTAACAAGCCCTGTTAAGGGTTTAAACATTCTTCAAAGTGTTTTCACAATTTGAAATGTCCTCTTGAGTTAACCACTGGGCTATTTTGGCTAGAGTTCTCATGCTGAAATTCTTATTGTCTGACTTTATGATATAAAAACAATAATGCCCAACAAGGTGGGCATTACAGGAAAATAATGGACTCTCCTGGGTGTTCAAAGGCTTGATTCTACAAGGAAAGGGCCTTCACACCCCAATGGAAGTAGACACAAATGCATTGCATAAACAAAAGAGGGAATGTTAAACATATTTTCAAATTTCAAGCAATTGAAAATGTACTATACAATAAGAGACATGTGGACATTAAAATAATCATGGAAATGAAAGTGTTAAAACTGGAAGGTAATACTGAGTACAGTTACACCACTAGGGTTAAATGACAGCACGTCTACAAAAAGTGTTTTAAAATAAAGAACATGATTGGTTGATTAACTGTGGATGTCTTTTGGTCTTTTAGATCTAATGAAGTTGACTGTGATGAAAGCTTATCTCTGCTTGACTTGTTTTTATTATTTTACTTTGAATAAATTGTCTAATTTGGGCTTGGTGTTTTTGTTTTATTAGTAGTATATATTTTTATATTTTCATTGTAAAATAGTTCCTCCATCTAATAATTCAAAATTGTTCTAGAAGATTTAATTATTTTTGGTGGATGCATAAAAGAGTTTCACCAAAGTGCTATTTTCCATTGAATTATTAGTTTAAGTACTAGTTCTTAAAAGCATAATTGAAAATTAGCAGAAATGAATTGTAGCCATGAAGAGGACATTTATCTGGACTGAGTATGGCTTCAAACTTTTAGTGGAGGAAGAGGTTGAGAAACTCTGTGAGGTATTAGGTGGTGCTGCTTGTAAGCATCTGTTATGTGTAACTGCATCCTTGTTCATATATCTTCATAATGTTCACAAAATAATGAATTACATCATTATCTCTTATTAGAGGAGGAGGATGTGGCTCTATGTTAAGATCTCTTTCACAAAGCTCCAGGGTCTGAGGTTTAGTTCTGACCCCCATCCACTGTCTGTGTGGAGTTCTGAAGTTTCTCCTCAAGTCTACATTTGTTTTGTTTGTACCCCAGCTTCCTATCACCTTCCAAAGACACAGTGAGAGACTGACTACACTTACTAGTCCATATATATTTTATTTGCCCTTTCCTTGTGGTCCAGGTTGTGATTGAAAATGGCACCAGTTCACATACCTGGTGAATATGAATAAGCCATGATTATTCCACACATTTCTTGCATCATTTTACCCCCGTTTTTTAAACTTGTGTTTCCAAGTAGTGATATGCTACAATCCTACAGGAAGTGGGAAGAGTTATGGTAATAGATTTGCAAATTTCACACTAATTAAGTATCAAGATTTTTAGCCAGATATACGTAATTTTCAAGAGCCTTTGTCCAGATTTTTGATGTCTGCAATTTGAGATGTATGCTACAAACAAGTGTTTTAAGAGTAGGGAGCACATGTAATACAACATGCTTTAATTGCTTTTAAGACTGAAATTGTTCTGAGGCATGACCCACTGCAATTCACTAACTAACATCCCCAGCTTGCCTGCACTGATGTCTTGCAACTTTTGTTGCTGTCATTTCAAGATCCTGCTATCGTCTTATTAGACCAATCAGATTATGCATCTGGCTTGTGTGGGATATATTAATCTCAAAAGCATTACATTTGAAGATTTTGAACTCCATCTTACATTTCGTTTGACTATTTATTTATTTATTAATTAATTTGATATACATGTTTAGTTCATTTTATAGGTACATTTTCGTATTCTATTTACTCTACATTGTGGTACTACCTATGATTATACAGCATTTAGTTCAATAAGCACTTCGGTAAACATGAAGATGATGTTGAAGTGGCATTTTCCATAAACTCTCCAATAATGGACGTGGTGTGCTTGGATCCATAACCTGTCCAAAGTGAAACCACTTCATTAAATCACCACTAAAACATACCTAGCATTAAAATGAAATTATTGAAGACCTTTCAGTCAGACATTCCTCTCACCTGCTTTTTCAGCAGCTGGCAGGGCTATTCATACTGTTACACTGATAAAATCTGTTCAAAGTGTTTCTCCATTGGATGAAGACTGGTGATCTATGCCTACATCTTTCCCTAACAACATCTCTATACACAAAGACAAAGTTGAGACTAATCTGCAGATACCAGGCAGTAGAATGTTGTAGACCACCAGCAAACTGTGGCTGAAAAGGGCCTTACAGCCAGTCCACCTATCAGTCAGAAAATGTAACTTATGATTCCAGTAAAGAAGGAGTTTAGGGGAAATCCTTCCTCAGAGCTGAAATGCTGTATTTCCACAAAGGTTCATGAACATCACCTATATCCTACTGAGTTTATAGATCACCACACCACTATCCCTGTAAGTCTGTCTGAAAAACCTGTATCAAATCAACCTGTTCAGATTTGTCCAACAATGCATACATCATATGAAATGTGTAGGAAGATGCTTGCCTAATGGTAGTAAATGATGGAAGGAGTCTACATATAAGATGTTGTTTAACAAAGCATTTTTAGATTATATGAGTACAGAGAGGATCAGTATTATTGAGTCTCCAACTATGATTAACTGATTATGTGTTCAAGACATAGATGACAAGAAATGTACATTAACAGCAAAGCTTGAAATAAGAATCTTGGCCTCCATGTTAAGAACGCATAAGAAGCTGGGCTGTAATCAGAGAAACCTAATCCTAATTGTCTGTAATGCATCATGGAGCGTTACCTGTTGCCATTTATTACAAAAGGAAAAGGAATAAAGTATGGTAGTCCTAAGTGTTCTGTAGTTTGCAAGATGTAGCACAACTTCTGCACACAAATAGCAGTTAACATAGAACAATGGCAGGAAGCTGTTAAACACTTTTTTATTATTTTAAAATAGTCTGAATAAATTCTTAAAGTAAGTTTGACTGGAGTGCTGCATGGCTTTCTACCAGATGACTGATGTTAATACTCCAGTGAGAATCTAGAGCTTAACAGCAATGAGGAGTGATTAACAAAACTTTGTTAAGCACCTTCTTGGTGCATAATAAGCCTGCCTGAGTGTAACTGCAGCACTTCTTATACTACAGTAAAGTTAGGTACACCAGAATGCATCAGAAGGTAAAAAATATGTCCAAAGTTTAATTTCTTCCCCTAACAGTAGAGCCTCAGTCATGTCAAAAATGTTGCCTTTAGTAGAAATAGATAGAATACAATTGAAAATCTGGAAAACCTGACCCTGAAAATGCAAGTTGAGAAAGAAATGCTTCAGTAGAAGAAGCACCTAACTTCCGAGCCCAAAATAGTCTTCCAGTCAAGTATATATATATATATATATATATATATATATATATATATATATATATACATATATATATATATATATATATATATATATATATATATATAAAACTCTCTAAGATATATATATATATATATATATGTGTGTGTGTGTTTGTGTGTGTGTATGTATGTATGTATGTATGTATATACATAACTATATATATATCTATAGATACACTAGACAATCTCGATGAATAGTGGAAAGTGCAGTTACCCGAAACTGCACTATGCTGAATGTGGAAGTGTCGAATCTGCAAATATCGAATCTGCCCCTATTGTGGTGTCGCATTCATGACATGTGGTGCGGTTTGTGGATTTATCTGAGGTTTCAGGTAAGTGTTGTGTGTTTGAGGATACTGGGTAGGGATTTTAGTGTGTGCAGTGGTGTTTTTTGTGTGTTTGTGTGTTTAGTGCGACCTCGGAGTTAGAATATGTAAGTGGGGGGGTGCAGGGTGGCTTGTACCCCGTGCTTATAGGTAGGTTATGTGGGTTTGTTGTTATGTTTGTTTAGTTAGGTAGGTGCATATGTGCATAATTATGTGCTGGTTTGCATGCGTGTGAATGGTCGCAGTTGTGGTAGTCGTGATTATGGGTTTTCATGTATGTGGGTTTTCCACTATTCAGTCTCGAAATACCGAAATTCGACATTTCAGTATTTTGAGATTGTATAGTGAAGCCATATATATATATATATATATATATACACACACACACACACACACACACACACACACACACACACACACACACACACACACACACATACAGTTGCAAGGTTACAGTATCATCAGCAAGATTTGCTGTTCTGCCAGAAAGGGTTTGTAATGCATGCAAGAAAAACAAAGTCAGTTCTAAAAGACAGCACAAAACTCTTGATGTAAGTTCATTACGACCAGCAATATAGTATGCTTAGGAGTATATATTCCAATGTATTTTCATGGAAATCCCTTTACACCAAATGGGAACTTCTCTGCAAAGGTGGGAAATGGGTCTG
This sequence comes from Protopterus annectens, assembly GCF_019279795.1. Lineage (NCBI taxonomy): Eukaryota > Metazoa > Chordata > Ceratodontiformes > Protopteridae > Protopterus > Protopterus annectens. Next base: position 395,771,115 of record NC_056727.1, read on the forward strand.
ATGTACATTAAGAACATGTATGTATTTTCTGAGCTGTACGTTCTCAGAAAAAACTGTAAAAGAAGGCATGTGCCTCTACACTCCAAGTATCAACACTACTGGGGAAGTAATGGTCAGTAGCTATCAAATGCATAAAGCTGTATCTGATACACCTCTTCACTGTCCTTGATTTTGACTCAAATTTTAGTTCTGTCCTTCTTAATCCCTCCTAAAACTGGTGACTTTTGTAGAAAGGGTAATGAATTAAACTTGATAAATATTTAAATGTTGAGAATAATTAGAGTTATAGACTTATTTGACTTCAGAAAATCTACATTAATTCACATTCTGTTATTCTGTCATTATCTTATATTAAGTGTCCTCATTGTCCCTGATTATTTTGGAATCTGCTGAGTTTTGCCCCTGATTCATTCAGAGCTATGCCTGTACTGGAGTCCAACCATTGCTACATCCTTCAACACTGTACCAGGCCTAATTATGTAACAAACATGAGGATAATGGCCACCCCGGTAGGATCCTCTAGCTGGTTCCTCACCAGATGAGAACCTGGAAGATCCGCAGCCAGCCTACAACAAAGCACTGAGCAACAGCATAATGCTTCCAAAACATCCATAGGGTCCTATAAAAAACAAACCCAGCTACTGTCTCCCACAGAAAGTCCATACGTCAATACAAATGTAGGCTTGGTACCAAAGTTACAAAGTGTGGTTTTAAAGCATATTATGTCAACGTACACATTCTCTGCGTATTGTCCTTGAGAGTCTACTATCTTGAATAAAAACAAATTGAACCAGATATATTAAACTGAGGGTGATAGTCACAGGTGCATAGATATGTAGTAGGCTAACAACCACTGGGTCCCTTTTAAGCCTAGCTATGCATCCCAAGTCCTAGTATCCTTCCTAATGTAAGCAGGGGTTTAGGAGATTAAACATTTACAAGCAGAGGCCTAGCAGATAAACCATTTACAGGCTGTCTGAGTCCATTAGAGACATAGGTTCTAAACCAGGTGTAAATTTCTGGTTCCCCATCCAGTTGTCCAGTTAAGTTATGGAGGAACTCTGCTTTGCATGGATGGGGAGCCTGTTCCAGAGAATGGGGTAGTCTTGGTGATACATACCTATCTCTCCAAAAGCTCTTATTTATAGCACAGACAAGGTTTAAGACTTTAGAACAGGTAGTTGTGGTGCTGTTTACTTTGCCAATATGCAGGAGGTCCATTAGTGTGGGGTCTGGCAGTGACTTGTATACCAGGCATAGATCTCCAGTCAACAGCCTGTAAGACATAGAATACAGAGATATGTCTTTGAGGTGGTCTGCACAGGATATGTTACTTATGCCCTGTATTATTTTAGTGAGGAACTTCTATGGATGTTCCAGTTGTTGAATGTGCCTGGTTAGGTATTGTCCTCTGAGTTGCTTGTTTTGTTTGATGAGAGTGCTTTTATCCTTCTGAGGGCTACACCTCCTAATATTTTCCGTGATTTTCTTCCTTATGTTATACTGCCTATTCATGCTGTTATTCCACCAGGGTGGCTTGTTTTTTGAGTTAGTTCTGTACTTATTCCTGGTGGGTACATCTACCACTGTGCACCTAATAATATGTTTGTACAGGGTTTCTGTTAACAGTTCTGCATAGGCAGTAGTGTTCTCCTAATTTAAAGGGGCTTGAAATGTTGCTAGGTTATCATTTAATAGCAGAAAATTAGCCTTATGTAGTTCCTGAATGGTTCAGGGTTAGCTGGGATTCTGGGTTTTATTTTTACTTCAGAGGAGACTATTGTGTGGTTTGATCTTACCAGAGAAGACATTACACTATGGAGTGTCTGGAATATCTGTGCCTGAATGTTTGTCATCATATATAATTCCCAATTAATAGTGCAATGATTAAATTCAGCCATGAATATAGTATTGGATTGGATGGTGAGTATCTCCAATAAGTTTAATACATGTTAAGGATTTCCTGGGTCATAGAGGGTCACCTATAGCTTACAAGGAAGTGATACCGTATTTTGCCTGTGGTGATTTGAACATGGAGAAGTTCAAATGCATCATTCTGTTTGACCAGCCTTGATGTATATTTATTTTTGATGTAAATCAAGACACCTCCACTTTTAGTCCCTGCACTCCACCATCTCATCTGATCCTTCAATGTTTCCTTTCTGGAAGTCATTTAGAGGTTTCACTGAACCAGTCTGCCAGTAGGTCAGCTATATCTACTGCGTTTGTGTATGTGGTGTCCTTGACAGCCAGTTCTGAGCAGATCTGATTGCATCCTTTCAGGTTGTGGACATATGTGAAGAAGGCTTTATGATTGTCTTTAGTAGATATGACCAGTTTGGACTCAAAGTTTGTTTTGGAGGATTTCACTAGTGCTCTTATTTGCTTGTTGAGGCTAAGGAGAGATTGCTTCCAATTAGGCACCTGCTCCTTCTTGGTCCTGGACAGCAATTTTGTTTCCTTTTATTATACAGTTTATTTTTTGCAAATGTCCACCAGATAGGTTTCCTTGAGGAGGAGGATTTCATCCTGTTGGGTATTCCTGATTCCATGCAGTTGTATAAATGCTTGTATAGTACTTTGCTGTCAGTTTGGACATATATGCCAGTTCCTATGGAGGGGAAGGGTGCTGTGAAGCTGTTTATACCTTCTCTCAGGAGGTTGTAATCAGCTTTGGAGCAATTTTTTTGTTTGACCCTAGTTGGGGGGGGGGGGGGTTGGGGTAGATGGTGACTTTGAAAATGATGCTTTGTGGTCATATCTTACCAGAGATGATTACACTTTAGGGATGCTGCAGTGATTACTCATGTTGGTTAATACCAAGTCCAAGATATTTTCACCTCTGTGGGGGTTTTGACCAGCTGGTCAAAAGCGTTTGTATTGATGAAATCAAGGAATCTCTGGAAATTTCTGTTTTGACATGAGTAGTTCTTCCAATCTATTGTTGGATAGTTAAAGTCACCCAGGATCAGGGTAAAGGGTTGAATCTTGATAGATTCGAATAGGTCCAGATAGGTGGAGTGAGCATCTTGAGTCAAAGTTCGGCGCCTGTAGCTAGCTATGATTTGAATAGGGGTCTTGTCAATGGTTAACTGTACCTGGAGTGTCTCCTGTGCATCATACTGTTTGACCAGCTTGGAGGTGTGTATGTCTTTTATATATATTTCAACTCCACCTCCTTGTGCTTTGCTGCCCACAGTTTGGGTCTGAATGTATGATAGGATGAGTAACTTGGTATGGCTGGGGTGCTCTCCGGAGCTTTGAACCAGGTTTCTGTGACTGCACAAATGTCAGCATCCTCCAGGGTTAAGAATGCTTGCAATGAGAGCAGTTTCATGTTTAGACTCCTAGCATTTAGCAGCATGACCTTTAATTTGCGTTTTGATGACATTTTCATGTTGGTAGTTTTGACCTCATGGCATTGCCTAAGAAAGGCACTATGGGGGAGGCAAGAGCCTTTGCCAGAAGCCTGAAGCCCAAGGGAGACAGATGCAGGCCATCATTGGAAAAGCATTGTGGTTTGTCAATCATGTCTTCTCAGGCTGTCAGATACTGGATCCCCTTGGAATGACACCAGAAACTAAGCCAATTATTAAAGTTAATCATTTTCTGTTTGTATTGAGGCATCATTCTGAGTGACAGTAGAATGCTGCTTAAGGCCAGTAACATACCTGCCTGGGAAGCATATTCAGTGAGCTTGATCATGTCTGTCTTTATATAGTCCAGGGTAGTATGTCTCAAGTCATTCTCACCAACATAGACAATGACAGAGTCATAACAGTACCTGTTGTTCAGAGCGTTGAGTGCATGAGTGATATGATGGATTCTGGCACCTGACAAACAACTAACCATGACTTTTTCCTTATCCAGCCTGTTGAGCGGCACATCTGTGTGCCTCACAATGGAGTCTCCTATGACTGATATGTTAGGTTTATGCTTTGGCTTTAGTGGCTGTGAGACACAGGTGTGTGGACTATGTGTGGTGTGTGGTGTGGTGGGTGGTGGAGTCCTCGCGTGTGTTTTCACCTCAGAGGGCTCTTTTGTTTGGGTATGTTTTTGTTGAGGACCTCTACATATGTAGGTGTGTGTTGTGTAGGTGTGGGTGGTATTTGAGGTGTGGTGTTTGTGTTGACAATCTTCTCAGTGCCACATATACTGGCTTGTGAGGGAGAGAGCATTGACTCTAGGTTCTTAATGCAATTATCATCATCATCATCCCCCTTTTTCCTATTTACATGGGGTCGGGGTATCGTATTACCTGTCGCCAACTCTCTCGATTCAGTGCCACTCTCCTGCCTTCTTCAACACTCATGCCTGACTGACGCAGATCTTCTTTCACACAATCCATCCACCTCTTTGCTGGATGCCCTTGCTTCCTTTTACCTTCTTCCTGTCTGTCCCAAATCTCCCTCACCAGATTGTCTTCTGCTTTTCTACACGTGTGCCCATACCATCATAATCTGTTCTATTTAATCTTTTCTGCAATTGGAGCTACTTTGGCTTCTGCTCTTATGTCCTCATTTCTTCGCCTGTCCCGCAGTGTGCATCCTACCACCTTTCTCAGGCACTTCATTTCCATCACCTCTAGCTTCAACTGTTCTGCCTTTACTGCCCAGGTTTCTGTACCATACAGTAGTACTGGTCGCACCGCTATCTTGTACACCTTACTTTTCAGCTTCTTTGGCATTCTTCTGTCATAGACTACACCTGATACTCTATGCCAGTTGGCTGCAGCCCCTCTGATTCTAGCTTTGACCTCTTCATTCAGACTACCCTTCTCCTCAATCACCCCTCCCAGATACTTGAAGCTGTTTACCTGTTCCACTATCTTCCCATCTATCTCTATTCTCAGCTTCTTCTGATTTCCCCAATCTGCTGCCATTACCACTGTCTTATCTGTGCTTAGTTTCATCCCATGTGCCTTCAGATTTGCATTCCATTCTCCTATCCTTTGCTGAAGTTCTAGATCAGAGTCTGCCTGTACTGCCACATCATCTGCATACAGCAGCTTTGTTGCTCTGACCCCTCCAACCTGTTTGCTGATGTAGTCCATTACCAGTATGAACAGCAGTAGGCTCAGAGCTGAACCCTGGTGTACACCCACTCCCACTGGTAACCCCTCAGTGAGGCCAAACACTGTTCTTACTTGAGTCACTGGGTCCTTGTACATAGCCTGTACTAATTCTACCAATGTTTCTGGGAGTTCAAGCCACCGCAGTACTGCCCAGATCAGCTTTCTTGGGACCTTGTCATATGCTTTCTCCAAGTCTAGGAAAGCCCAGTTTGACTCTCTCCTCTTCTCTAGTTTCTTCTCAAGTATCTGTCTCAATGCAAACATCGGGTCAATTGTGCTGCATCCTGATCTGAATCCGAACTGTTCATCTCCCATCTTACATTCTACTATTCTGCATATCCGTTTATCAATCACCCTCTCCAGAACTTTCATGCAATGTGGTAGGAGTTTGATGCCTCTGTACTGTCCACAGTTGTGGATGTCCTCTTTGTTCTTGTACACTGGCATGAGTATGCTTATTCTCCTGTCATCTGGGATACACCTTTCTCTCCACACTGCAATTACTACCCTCAGGAGCCATTTCTCCCCTAGCTCACCCAGCATCTTTATCATATCTGCTGTGACCTCATCTGAGCCTGCTGCTTTCCCTGACTTTATTTTCCTTAGTGTTCTTAATGCAATTACATCTCTCGCAAATTGTGTTCCTAGGTGGTAGTAGTAGATGGCTGTCCGTGTACATGAGGCAGTTGCTACACTGTCTTAGAATGTCCATATCGACCAGATGGGCAGGAGAAAATGTAGGAAAATGTCCATACATATTTGTCAGAATCTGAGGGAGAGAGGCCAGAGAGAGCTAAGAGGGTAAAGGGGGAAGGTCTAAGAGTAATACTATTACGTGATCATACAAATGCTACTAAGGGAACATTTGTAGCTGTAATACCTCAAAAAGGGTTAAAAACAGTGCAGCTGCAGTGCATGCCAAAATAAGCCCAAACCAGTTCAAATGTGGGGTTTAAATGCCATAAAAAAATAGAAGATTATAGTAACACAGAAATCTAGCCAGTCTTTAGTCCCTGCATTCTTTACCAATCAGCTTGTGCCAGACAAGGTACAGGCAGCCCTGCTACTCTCACTAGCAGAGGAGATAGGACCCCACGAACACAAGATGGCTCTGAGAACCACAGAAGGCAACACAAGATGGCTGCCAGAAACACAGAAGGCAAAAAAAAAAACGCTCTGGATGCAGCAAACCTGTATCTAGACTATGCTACTCAATTTAAGGGTTAAGAACACAGTAAAACTCACAAAAGGCACAGATTGACCACTTACAGACAAAAACAGAACTCACAGTTTTAAAAATACAGTTAAACAGTAATGAAATGCAGTAAAATGCAGTTAAACAGTAATGAATTGCAGTAAATAGCAATGAAATACAGTTAAACAGTAAATGAAAAGCAGTTAATCAGTAAATTGCTTTAAAACAATGCAAATGTGATAAATTAGGATACAATCACAACAGTAAAAAACAGATCAAATAAAGCAGCAATTCAACAGAATTCTGTCATCGGTTTAATAAGCCTAAGGACAAGCAGTAACAAATGTGACAAGCTACTGACAAGCAGTAACACATACAGCAAAATAAATGCAGTTGAACACCTAAGCACAAGCAGCAAAATGAAGTAGGAAAAGGTACAATATTTTTTTAGTAGAAAGTGAGGAGACAGAAGATAATTCAAGTGTGAGTAGCTAAAGGGGTGGGCCTTCACAACTGATCTCACTGTACTCAGTAGAATGAGCTGATGCAATGGGAGTGGGAGGAGTGTCCAATATCAAATTTATAGTAGAGGCGGGCAACTCAAAAGCCACTAAGCTTTGACCACAACAACAGTTGGGCAGGTTGGTGGGGACACAAGATCAGAACAGAGGGTAATGATTGAATTCACTAAGCCTTGCACAGTTTAAACAGATATACAGCAAATATTGTTTTAGTTATTTGGAAGTGTGGAAAACAGTTGAAAATAAGCACTTATCTTTTGTAGTCTCACAGCAGTTTTTGTAAAACAGCAGAGCAAGGTCAGAAGGCCTAACTCACTTTAGCTTTGAGCAAACAAGCACTAACTGGTTTAAACATTGGCTATTTAAGACAGAGAAACAGGAACCAGACAAATTATCCAATCAAAAAACAGAGCCCTGTAGCAGTAACTCTAGCCAGATCAGACCAAACTGAAACCCCCTCCCATGAAAAAACAGCTAGGTATCTCTAGATAAAAGATTAACTGTACTGCAAGCTCCAAAGTTCACAAACAGTAATAGATTCAGCTCTATGCTAGTGTTTTTCAAGTGCAGCAACTAGTAAAATGAACAGAACAAACAGAAACAAAAAGGAGACAAGATCAGAAAACAGGTTAGGATTGAATTCACTAAGCCTATTTCATCTGGTCTCCAGCAGTGATTATAGGCAGATTGTGCATCATAAAAACTATGCCTGTAACCCTTCCCGCCAAAGATATCAGGCTTTGCCTCATCTTTTCTCTTCCTGCCTAGCCAGCTCCACCATTGTTCAGTCACTAGACAAACCTGGTATTCATGACTTAATCCCTCTGTGCCACAGAGGCAGTTACTGTAATCATGAGGATTCCCAGAACATTACATTGTTACAGATCACTTTCAATCATTGTAACGTGGTTACTGGATTGTTAGTATTTATCTTTATAGCTATAATATTAGTTAGGGTGTTTTTTTTTAATCCAGCAAAATAAGACTGATTAGAGCAATCCATAGGTTCTCATACAAGCTGTTTTTCATCACAGTTTAACTCATAAGCAACAATATTGAATCCAGATTGACGGAAGTTATAGTACCACTCTCAGAACTATCCTCTTGACAACTAAGCAGCATTCTCAATAGCAGATGCATCCATGCATCAGTTCAACTACTGGTCATTCCAATTCTTCACAACAGCCTTGGTATTGCTTTTAAAACATGCATTACCCAATTACTACAGGACACTTAGTCTGTCTTCAGCATGAGAGCATGTGGACAACTTCTCCACAATCAGAAAAGACATTTCAGTCATCTCCCTGATGAGGACCATTTGATACACATCAATTGAATCACCTCCAGCCCTTTACATTCATACCTTAATAACTCTTAAAATGGAAATTTCAAGAAATTAGTTACCAGTCACACATAAATGTAACTATTTAAGTAAAGGTATCATTAAAATATAGGAAGCTGTGTGAGGTAATAGTAATCTTCAGCTAAAACTGTAAGAGATTACACTATCTTGCTATTAAGCATCAAAAATGCCACCCTTTATTGTCACGGACCAGAGTCATAGCCAAAAGGCATAATTCCAACGCAGTTCTGCCACTGTTTTTCTCACTGCTGGTGCTCTTTGTCTGTATTTCTATCCTTTCTGTGAAATGGTTCTGATGTGGTTTATTAACACAGCACAAATTCCTATATTTACTATTCATTCAATTATCAGGAAGTGCCCATTATGAAATGCTCAGAATTTAAAAGCACACCAGTGATGCAGTTCACTTAATTACAGCTAGAATCCCAATTAATTAACTCAGGGACTTAGCTGACTTACATTCAGTCACGGAGAGAGCAATTAATTTACTGACATTCGCAATTAAGATATAGGTATCTGCTTAGAATGCTGTCTCCAGATGGCACTAGCCAGTTTATTCTTTTCATGTCTTTGTCCTCTGCTCCACACATCCGGTGTCATCCAACAGTCCGCAAAGTACAGATCAAATAACATTTAGAAAATCTAAACAATAAGCAGCCCTCACTGGGTGTCACCTTACTGCTGTTCCTAACAAGACAAATTGGAGATATATAAGTGTAGGTGCAGAAGCAGTAGTGTTGCGTTCATAATTTTTGCTGCTATGAATCAACTGATTACTGCTTTTCTTCACTCCCTTTTATGATCCATAATGTCACAAGCTGCTGCTCACACTGTTTGTTCTTTTTCTTTTTAGATCATTTTTTTTGTTGCAAGGTAATTTTATAATTTATTTAGAGAGAGAGATACACATTCGTACATAGGTACACATACAATTCAGGGTCTATATCATATGAGTGAATTGCACAAATTGCGAACACTCATAATATCCAACGTACAGGACCTCGAACCTCCTATTGTGGGGGGCTGTGCACTGCTAAATATATATTCCAACTCTGAGATTGCAATACAGTGAGGAAAGGGCAAATATCCCATTCATCACTGTACCGCGATCTCAGAAAAAGCACATCGAGGTCCGGTATGTTCGATATTATGAGCATTCGCAATTCATGTGATTCGCTCATATGATATAGACCCTACAATTCATATGCATGTTCTTCTCCATAGAACTAATTTTATTGACTGCAGAGTTATTGCAGCATAGAGTAACAAACACAATGGTGTGCCTCCACCACTGTTAACACTCATTTGTGAGTTTACATAAGATGGGAATGTGGGACCAGTTTTTGTTTTCTTTGCTTCATGGCTCAGTGCTAGTTTCAACAATAAAAGCCTATCTGTATATGTGTGCGTGCATGTGTGTGTGTATGTATGTATGTATGTGTGTGTGTATGTGTGTGTGTGTGTGTGTGTGTGTGTGTGTGTGTGTGTGTGTGTATGTCAGGAGGTTAACTGCCCTCTCTGTGACTGAATGTATATTTATATATCATAACTTTTATGAATGCGTAATTGTGTGTGTGTATATATATATATATATATATATATATATATATATATATATATATATATATGTGTGTGTGTGTGTGTGTGTGTGTGTGTGTGTCTGTGTGTGTGTAGATATACAAGTATTTTTATTCTACACACAGCTGTTGCAGGAGACACTCTCATCCACCCTGATGTCCATGCAGGACAATTGTTTCAATAAAGAAAAACTGCATTTTGTTCTACATACATTTTCCCTGTAGATATGCATATCTATAAAATGCACTTTCGCAAAATACAAATAAACCAAAAAAAAAAAAAAAACACGAACCACATTTATGCAGGGGGGCAAGCCCCCCTTCACCCTCCATATGGGGGGATGCACCACCCACACCCCGCTACTTTCATATTCTCACTCTGAGATCGCACTACAGTGGGGAAAAAGGAATATTCCCTTATCCCCGCTATGCTGAAATCTAAGCAACAGCCCTCATTGCTGTTCGCTTAGTTGCCTTTTCGCGAAAGTGCATTTTTGTGAAAATGCACTTTCGCGAAAAGGAGTTCACCTGTTTATATTACCACACATGAGAGCATTAATTCCATCCACCAATCATAAAAGTTAAGTACCAGTAATTAAACTACTTTTGGAAAATAAGCACTACAAACAGAAAACCCAAAGAAGCCCCACCTGCAGCAATGTACACTATTAAATTAACAGCACTTATATGGAGAGCTCTGTCCCTACATTCTTCAATGGGGTTACTTTGCCACTACTCACTTGTATTTACATACACACACACACACACACACACACACACACACACACACACACACACACACACACACATTTATGTACTGTACAAAGTCCTTCATCACACAATGGCAACAACATAGCTGTATTCTACATGTTGCTCTGTAGTCAACCAAAACACTGGCCTGCACTGCAAAAGTTGCCCTACAGCACAGTTAACTAAGGAATGCAGTACACAGACACGTTGAACAAATATGTTCTATATCACATCAGTTGCTGGAACATATTGCCTGATCTTCAAGTTCTCCTGCATCTAGAATACAGCAATGTGTGTGCTGTGACTGAGACCTGGTTTTAGTCCAAGCATAGCACCAACCGCGCAACAGTAGAGATGGTGAACAAGAGCAGGGTGAAGCCCAGCTCAAGCTTTACAGTAAGCTTGGCTTATGCTTATAGTGTTTCAAGGTAAAGAGCCAGAAATAAGCTGAGTTGGCTTATTATTTATTACTAAATTAAGGCTGCAGTCTCACACTGGACCTGCCAGCTACAAAAGCTCTTTGTTAGTTCTGGTCTGTGTATTCTAACTGTCTATGTGGCTACAGTTTCAAAGGGGATGTTACTACTGAGCTGAATTTTTTGGTGTGTGTGTGTGTGTGTGTGTGTGTGTGTGTGTGTGTGTGTGTGTGTGTGTGTGTGTGTGTGTGTGTGTGTGTGTGTAACTGAATTCAGACCATACATGCATGCTGTGACTGCTTTCTGTTAGGAGCGATCTGTTATTCCAGAAGCAGGGCTGGCCAAGGAGTATTTGGGGGTGGGACGTACTGGTAGCAGGAATGCAGTTTTAACTGCTGGTCTCCTGGTCAGAATTCCAACATCTTTCCAATGTTTTCAGTATAGACAGTGAATAGTTTAAGCTACATAATTTCCACATAAGATTTCTGGTATGTGATTTTTGCGAGACTCTGAATGCATGCGAGAGAAATCCATATTGGCTTGAGGAGTGTGGGATTGCCAGAGAATCCTCAACTGCATTGTGGGTAGTTCAACTGGATTTGGGTTCTTTCCATTTGTGGGTACAGTCTGAAAAGCAGATATGTTGTGAATGGATTTTCTTGTTCATTTTTCATTTGAATTTGGGATTCCAAGGTAAATAGTCATAGCCGGCTTTTACCGACCAACCCTTGCGGTTGCTGGGAGCCCCCCAACCACAGCAAGTTATGTTATCTAGATATTTTGTAACATGTCTGTCAATCCAAAAAAAGCTTGTACAGAAATCTTGTATATTTAATAAACCAGGTGGGTAATACCTCTTATTTATATCTCCTTTAAAATTCAAACATATTTCTGGTTAAAGTAATAGTGTTTTATGAAGCAACAGCTTTCACAATTCCATTAAATATTTCACCACTGACATAGTGCCCCTGGCTTAGTTAAACCCTGCTGGTGACATTATTTCCGCTAAAACTAACAATGTAGCTAGCTTTTGATACCTGCAATACCCATGGCTACAAGGGGGCCCCATTAATCATCACTGACTATGTGGGGACCCCATAAAAGCTGCTGCTGGTTGGGGAAAAACAAGGGGAAATGTATTAGTTTCCTGATAACAGGGTTGTGATATGACCCTGTGAGGTTAAAGCTGATAATGAACATAAGCAAGCTAAGCACTAGAGAGATAAGCAGCCCTGAGTAACTGATCTCGGTGTATACCTTAGATTTTAAGAAGAACTGATGCTTCCAATTTTCAGGGATGGTTTTCTCTTTCAGGGAGTTTTATAAATACTAGCAGAACACCAGGGACTATAACTCTCAACTTCTTTGCTGAAGAATTCAGTGCAATACAAGTAATAGCAGAATAAAGGCTCAAAATCAGGAACATGTTTTAAATATTATTCTAATTCAATTAAAAAGTTAGTAAAATAACACCTTTTGCATCAATGTGCATTTTTTTTACAATAAATATAAAACCCTAATGTCTGGATTTATAGACTGTAATCCTGAATGATTTACAAGCAAATCAAAATCAGAGCAAAATGATGAGCAAAATCAGAGAAGATCTGTGAAATCAGGGACTGTGACAGGTTTGCATTACTCCTCACTGAGGTAAATAAAAGTGACTTACCTCTGCTGCTGTTTGAGGACTGCTAAGTGTCGGTCACTGATCTGGTGTGTCAGCACCAATGCTGCACACTGTATTGTTATTTGATGAAATAAGTACAAAACTAGTAAGGATCATGCTTGTGTGTGTGTGTGTGTGTGTGTGTGTGTGTGTGTGTGTGTGTGTGTGTGTGTGTGTGTGTGTGTGTGTGTGTGTGTGTGTGTAAAAGGTATCATTGATTTTTATCTGTGCACACACCCAATAATGCCAGGACACATACATTATTCCTCTGGGTATCAGTAAAACAATGTATCCAGGTTAATTATATTGCAAAAGTAAGGCATAAAATGTATCACAGAACATTCAGACACCAAGATCTTCTAGGAATCTGGGGGGCCCACACCCCAGACTATAAATTGATACAGGGGGCTCTCTTAATCATCCTTTACTGTGTGGGGACCCCAAAAAAGCTGTTGCTGTTTGGGGAAAAATGAGGAGAAAAAATAAACTAATTTTGTGATTATGCTGTTTAACCTGAACATGCTGGGATATGACCCTGTTAGGATAAAGTTGATAATGGCCTCTGCTCTCAACTGCACCCATTCTAAAACCAGCCCTGCTTGGATATGTGTGTTTACAGAAAGCTGCTGTAGGGTGTGTTTGTGTGTGTGTGTGTGTGTGTGTGTGTGTGTGTGTGTGTGTGTGTGTGTGTGTGTGTGTGTGTGTGTGTGTGTGTGTATAGGAGGAATTGTGTGGTTATTTCTTTAATTTTCATTACAGTCAAACTATAGAGGTTATTATAGCTTGTGTTTGGGCTGAAGACAGTGTTCATTGTTTCTTACTTTTCTCACAGACCTCAGAGGTGTACAAAGAAGGTTACTATAGCTTGTGTAGGGGCAGTGTACTATTTAGGAGCAACAAAGTAGATTACATTACTATAATCATTATATTTCTCATTTTCCTTACAATCACACTTTAGGCATGTACACAGGTTGCTTGCCATTGGCCGTTTGGGTTGAGGAGTGAAGAGGCATGCTATATGTATGTCAGCAGTCACTTGAAATAAGTGATTCTGACCATTTGAATCTCAGTTTTCATCCCAGTCTATCACCAGAGGGATGCATAGGCAGTCTTTTTTTGGAGGAGAGGGGCAGGCATTTCACAGATAGGGCCTGTGTATCCAGACAGCAACTGGCTTGTTAGTTTATTGTGAGCTACTATTCTGTCATCTTTGAGCATTAACCCTTGGGTACATCTTATGTGTTACTTGAAAGAAAAAAAAAAGTAAGACTGAAATTCTTTTCTTACTCATATTTTTTTGTTTAGGTTACCATTGCATTAAAAGGCTGAGAAAATGCTCTAAATGCATCCCCAAACATTTATAGCCCTGGCTTATTTGTGTTATTTCCTAAATGTTTATTACTGTACTGCCTTGGTCAGGAAAGGTGTGTTGAAAGGATGCAAGGAAAACTAAAGATGAACAGCAACACAATTTCTTTCCTTAATCATAATTTATGTTCAAGCCTTCAATGGATGGAAAGTTTGAGTAAAAAAAAAAAAAAACTTTAAAATGCACTTCAGACCATATTGGAAGTTATGGCTTCTTGAAAAAAAGCTGAAGAGTAAGACATAATCTGAGAAAAGGAAGAAAAAAGTAATGTGTACGGTAGGGGGAGCCCAAGATGGGTGTGTGTATGTAGGGCGGGGTTGAAACAGTAGGCCTAGGGTGCCATTTCGCTAAAGTCCGGACTTGTACAAAGAATTGCTGCAATGTATTGTTGCTGTAACTAAATGCCAGTAACTGTAAATGTTCTTATGTGGCATGGGCCAGCATAGTGTGGTACACAGTCCTGCTGTAATGAAAGAGTATTGTAGCTACAGGTCGGTCTGTGTGCACTACTCCTAAAAGTTGATACAAAACAACTGGTAACACCACCAAAGGCAGTTCGTATAAGCAACAACCAACGTAATAAGAATTGCAAACTGCCACCACAGCTGGATTCAGTTAAAACCTTAAATAAAACTTTAATATTGCAAAGACTTAAAGTCAAAGACACAAGCTAGCTGCTTAAAGGATAAGCCCTTTCGGTTTTCAACCTTTTTCAAATCGTGTTTTGAAAAAGCAGCTTCCTTCTATTTAAATAATCCTTTTGTCGATCAATGAGTCATAAGCAAACAGCCAATTAAAGACTTCCATTTTGTCACACCCCTCTCTATGCTATTACTTTACTTCCTCAATGCTCTCCCTTTGAGAATCGGTTTCATGGGAACAATTTTATTTAGTCCTGGTTTACCTTTTCCAGTCCATATGTTCGGTGTCTTGTCCATATTCCTAATAACATCATCTCTCCTATAGCCCCTCTCCACAAAGTTAACAAGTTTCTCTTGCTCTCTCATGAAATCTGTCTCCTCAGTACATAATTTTGATACACGAATCACCTGATTTTCAGCTATATTGCTGAAAATGTGCCCAGGGTGCATACTACATCTGTGAAGCATATGATTACCCCATGTTAGTTTTCGGTGCATGGAGGTGTTGACACATGTGTATTCATCTGTCAGTTGAATGTCCAGGAAGTTAATAAATAGATTCTCAGAGATGCTAAGAGGAGGCGATTTAGTTAATCGTACAGAAATAGAAGAAAGCAAATGGATCATGAATCTACAGGCATATTCAATGCCAGGACTAAATGAAATTGTTCCCATAAAACCGATTCTTAAAGAAAGGGAGAGCATTGAGGAAGTAAAGCAATAGCATAGAGAGGGGTGTGACAAAATGGAAGTCTTTAATTGGCTGTTTGCTTATGACTCATTGATCGACGAAAGGATTATTTAAATAGAAGGAAGCTGCTTTTTCAAAACAGGTGATTCGTGTATCAAAATTATCAATTATCAAGACACCGAACATACGGACTGGAAAAGGTAAACCTTACTATTCAACTCAAGTTACCAAAGTGAATGAGAATAAAAGAGAAAGAGAGAACAAACGGAGGTTTTTCTTAACCTACAGTAGTGATAATTCAGTAATATGTGGTATAATAAGGAAGAACTGGCCTATTTTAACATCTGATGACAACCTAGGGGGGATCGTAGGAGACACCCCTAGTTTCTCCTTTAAGAATAGAAAAAATCTGAAGAGACTAGTGTTCTACCAGAACAATTTTACACAGGATAAAGAAAGCATGATTAATGTTAAGAAAGGCACACATAACTGTGGGTTTTGTAAAGCCTGCTCTTATATTAGAGTCAGAAACACCTTTATACATCCTAAAACGAACAAACAATATATATTTAATGGTTTTGCCAATTGTAAGAGTAAAAATGTGATCTATGTAGCCCAGTGCATATGCTGTCCTGCCTTTTATATAGGCAAGACGAACAGGATGTTCAAGGAACGCATTCTCAGGCATAATTTGGACATTAAAAATCAAGCAGGAACAAATGCATTGTATGGACATATTAGGTCCAATACAGATCATTCTTTTAAGTTCATGGTTCTAAATAGACTCTCAGAGACTGTAAGAGGAGGCGATTTAGTTAATCGCACAGAAATAGAAAAAAGCAAATGGATCATGAATCTACAGGCAGATTCAATGCCAGGACTAAATGAAATTGTTCCCATAAAACCGATTCTTAAAGAAAGGGAGAGCATTGAGGAAGTAAAGTAATAGCATAGAGAGGGGTGTGACAAAATGGAAGTCTTTAATTGGCTGTTTGCTTATGACTCATTGATCGATGAAAGGATTATTGAAATAGAAGGAAGCTGCTTTTTCAAAACAGGATTTGAAAAAGGTTGAAAACCGAAAGCACTTTTCCTTTCAGCAGCTAGCTTGTGTCTTTGATTTTAAGTCTTTGCAATATTAAAGTTTTATTTAAGGTTTTAACTGAATCCAGCTCTGGTGGCAGTTCGCAATTCTTATTACTCCTAAAAGTTTGCAGCATGAACTAAAAGGTTGCTTAGGAAGGGTGCCAGTGAGAGGGTGATACATAGACTGCAAGTGTGTAGTGGCCCCCAATTTGACATCTGCTGGGGCCCCCCAAAATGCTAACACCGGCCCTGTAATTAGTACTCTGGAAGAGTAGCCTAACATTTATATGATAGAGGTGGAGAGATATATAAGCTGCAGACTGATTTTTTTTAAGCCAGGGTCAGAAGGCCAACTTATTTACTACATTTGGGACAGAAATAGAAGTAGAAATGATGGGGAGATGAAGGTCCAAAAGCATGAACAATTTTTAAATGTTACTCTAGTTCACTAAAAAGCCAATAGATCATCTTTTGCATCAATGTACATTTTATGACCAATAAGTAAGAAACTGTATGGCAGTACTAACCGTGGTCCTTAGTAGTTAAAGCCTGCAGTATGCAAAGCACTAGCAGGAGAGGTGTAGAAAGCTGAAGGCACTGTTCCACTGAAAAGTTACACGTTATTTATATATACAGCACAGAAAGTGATTACTTTGTTTTAAGGTCATTCTGCATACGAAGTAAAAGGGGAGTTACCCACCATATGAAAAAATGTCATCGGTATTAATAGTATGGAGAGGGGTGACTAAAAAACTGTCATCGGTATTGATAGTATGGAGGGGGATGACTAAAAAACTGTCATCAGTATTGATAGTATGGAGGGGGGATGACTAAAAAACTGTCATCAATATTGATAGTATGGAGGGGGATGGCTAAAAAACTGTCATCAGTATTGATAGT
The DNA here is from genome assembly GCF_019279795.1 of Protopterus annectens. Classification (NCBI taxonomy): domain Eukaryota; kingdom Metazoa; phylum Chordata; order Ceratodontiformes; family Protopteridae; genus Protopterus; species Protopterus annectens. The sequence goes on from NC_056727.1 coordinate 395,788,364, forward strand.
ATGGAGGGGGGATGACTAAAAAACTGTCATCAGTATTGATAGTATGGAGGGGGGATGACTAAAAAACTGTCATCGGTATTGATAGTATGGAGGGGGGATGACTAAAAAACTGTCATCAGTATTGATAGTATGGAGGGGGATGACTAAAAAACTGTCATCAGTATTGATAGTATGGAGGGGGATGACTAAAAAACTGTCATCAGTATTGATAGTATGGAGGGGGATGACTAAAAAACTGTCATCGGTATTGATAGTATGGGGGTGACTATACTGGCTCATGAACACTGTCTTGAAATAAAGTACTATAGTCAAGTCTTTCGTCACTTTCTTCACACTCCGGTATTAAAGGTGCACATAGAGTCTGTCTTTTGGGGATAAGGGTGGGGAGGCATCATATATGCAAAAGAATAGTCATTGCATGATGAATTTGTTGGAGGGCACTGTATGCACGAAGCCAACTGTATCAAGCTTAGATATGTTACTACTACATATGTTATGTTTTCATTTTCTTCTCAAACAAAGTGTACAGAATATGGCTATCATTGGGAGGGGTCAGGTGAAGTATGAAAAGAAAGCCCCTTAAAGGATAGCGAATCATTACTGATTAGCTTGCTGGACATATTCTTTTGTCCAAAAGCAATGTGTCCATGTCTGCTAACTTTATAGTCAAAGTTCAATGACATCCATCCCCCCTTTATTTGCTATATGGAATCATGGTGTTGTGTCAGCCATTACCATCTCTCTCGAATCAGTGCCACTCTCCTACCTTCTTTGACAGCCATGCCTGACTGTCACAGGTCTCTCACACAATCTATCCACCTCTTTGCCGGATGCTCTCATTTCCTGTTGCCTTCTTGCTGTCTGTCCCAAATCTTTTTCACCAGATTGCCTTCTGCTTTCCTGCACATATGCCCAAACCACCATAATCTGTTCTGTTTGACCTTCTCTGAAAATGGAGCTACTTTGGCTTCTGCTCTGATTTCCTTATCTGTCCCATGGTATGAAATATGTACTACTTATCATCTCCTTTTAAGTAGCAACTTCTGTTCTAGATTCAGCTAAAAACTATACCAGAGCAAATATTTCACTTGGGATTCCCCTATACCTTTCTATTTGCCTATATTCTGATATCAGTCCATGATAGGGAAGGCAGTCTCTAGCCTGCAGCCCAAATGTCTTCTTGGCTTTTACCCATTCTATTACCTTTCCATCTCCATCTCTAATTATTTGCTTCCAATACCTTGGTTCCTTCACCAGTTTTCTCCAATAAATTCCAGTCACTCCTTACCCATTCTCTGTACCACTAATTGCAGTCATTCCTGTCAGCAAAATCTTTCTCCATTCTCATGTTGGCTTCATTTTTACAATACTTTCTGCTACTTTATGAATATAATATTCTGTGCGGCTGTTGTTATTCTCCATAAGGGTCTGCATCCAAAGTCCCACTTTTTTCTTATTTCTTGAATTTCTTCTCAGCTTCATCATCCCATTCCACTTTGAATTATAGTTTCTGCTTATATTATATAAGCCTTAACGGTATAGTACTTAAATATCTATTTGAATTAGATAATACTAAACCGTCTTATTCTATGGAAGGATCAACCCATCCCACTTGACCCTTGCCCTCTTCCCCTCCCAGCTACATTGCTTCACTTCTGTATTATTGTCCACAACTTCTCATCTGCATGATAAAAATATGGCTAGTCTGTATATAAAACTAAAGGGAGTAGAAACACATTCACTACTTGTATCTTGCTATCCATATCCATAAACAAGACCTTTCAGTTTCTCGGTTTCTGTATTATCTTTTGTTTAGTCTCTGTCTAAATATCCTTACCTGCCATAACAGAATCCCTTTTAATCCATACTCCTAAGCACTTCATTTGATCATGTCCCAATAAACATGAACCAATAGTCTTTATTTTATCCTCATTAATTTTATATCCTTAAAATACTTGAAATTATCTCAAAATGTTCCACAACAGTGAGATGGCCTTTCCTGGTTTTAGCAGGTACAAAATTATATCATCAGCAAATAAAGCTAACTTTTCTTTATTATCATACCAATTAGATCCTTGAATGTAAGTCCCTTCTTTTCTTTTGCCAATGGTTCTAAATATAAAACAAATAACAAAAAGGAAAGAGAACGTCCCTGCCTAGTTCTTCTGTTCAGATACAACTTTCCAGAGAGGAACCCTCCCACTTTAATTTTTGCCTACAATCCTTATGTATAATCCGAATTAACTTTATTATTATATCAAAGAATGTAAATGCTTCCGTTGTCCTACTCATAAATTTCCAGCTTTAATGTCAAATGCTTTCTCTGCATCAAGATCCACCAACAAGAGTGGCATTTGCTTACATTCTGCTTTCTTCTGGATCATCATTGTTCTATTAACATAGGCCTTGTCTGTTTTCTTAGTGGCAGTAAGTTTTCAGAAATGGTTTCATCCAGCCAAAGTATTCCTGCATCTGTATTGTTTGGTTTCTATCCTGTGTTTTAAATCAGATATACCTGTTGCTCAGGCTGCTGCAGAGAGATTGACCTACTGCCAGCTGTGATATTGAGAAAAGTTAAGTGCTTATTCTCATTTTTTGTCTGCATTTTGATTTAATATCTCTGTAATCTGTACAACTGTACTTATTCTTCTTCTTGTATGTTATAGCTGTATATTCTCTTAGTGTTGACCTCAGTTGTAGTGAAATCCTTTGCTAGAGTGTCTGTTTTCTTAGTGGCAGTACGTTTTCAGAACTGGTTTCATCTGGCTAAAGTATTCCTGCATCTGTATTGTTTGGTTTCTGTCCTGTTTTTTAAATCAGATATACCTGTTGCTCAGGCTGCTGCAGAGAAATTGACCTACTGCCAGTTGTGATATTGAGAAAAGATAAGTGTTTATTCTCATTTTTTGTCTGCATTTTGATTTAATATCTCTGTAATCTGTACAACTGTACTTATTCTTCTTCTTGTTTGTCCCTACCCACCCTCCCTGTTATTGTTTTGTTGTTAGTGTTGGTGGCTCTGAAATTGCCTACCCCTCCTGTAAGTCTGCATTTGAACACTCCTCCTGAGTCCACCTCATTTGCTCACTTAACCAAATACAGTGAGATCATATTCTGAGTCTAGTGTTCACTCTACATAATACAGTGAGAAGATGTGAGAAGGCCAACCCACTTAGGTTCTTCCTTCCTCTCTCCTTGCACTTTACTAACAAAAAAAAATAATCTGCTTTTACTGTATTTGTGTTTCCTCCAACTTTATTTTGCTTTTGCCTCTTCTTAAAAGTACTCAGATTTATTTATTCTGCTGCATATATTGCTGCTTGGTAGTAGTCTGATTAAATTGTAACTGTTACTCTAAGTCTTTTGGTTTAAGCACTTGGGCTTCATACCAGTTGTTTTACATTAAGAAGGTTTGTGGTCTGCACTATTGTGGCAGGACAGGTAGCTTACATCCTTCAAAGCTGGGAATTGCTGATTGAATGCTCATTGTCTGCTATTCTAAAAGTGTATTAGTTCTGGTTTAAGCACATGGGCTTCAGGCCAGTTGTTCTACATTAAGAAGGTTTGTGGTCTGCACTCTTGCGGGAGAGGCTGGATTCTGCCCTTCTGAGATGGGAATTTCTAGTCACAGGCTTATTGTGCCTGCTTATTCGAACTGTTTCTTTCTGAAATTGGTGTGCTTTCTTGCTGTAGCATAGGACCAGATTCAGGCCTGTTGAATCTAGCTTTGTTTGTATAACTTGAGCACTGATCCAGGCCATCTTTTTTGAAGAAGGATTCCCTGCACCCTAGTAGTGGGAGTGTACAGTTAGAACGTGTCTGATTGAAGACTGCTGGAACAGGACTCAGTTTTGAGGTTTTTTTTCTGGTTAATTGGGTAACTTGTTCGTTTTCTGTTGTTTTTTATATATATATATATATATATATATATATATATAAAAAAATGCACTTTATTCATCTGCTTTTACTGTATTTGTGTTTGACTACAACTCTGAACTGAGATATATAACAATAAGCATCTTTTTATCTGCATTTAAAGTGTTTTTTTTATTGTATCTGCTTTATTTTCTGAAAAAATATATATATACTTGTTTCCCGCCTTTCTAAGCTAGTATAGTCCAGTTTTCAGGCTAGTGCTGAATTCAGGGCTGTGTTACAAATCTCTGTGTTTGCCCATACCTTACTTGGATAGAAGGAAGTTTCTTTGTTCACCTGTAAGAGAGGGGAGCTTTGAGCAGCCTATCTGTCCCTGGAGGAGTGGTTTCAGCCCATAAAGTAGTAGTTTATTGGCCATTTTGGGCTAATTTCTATCAATTTCATTCCCCTGCTATAAAAACAGCATTTGCCCAGTTTTGCGCACCGGGCAGCGCCTGTTAGCTAGGGTATAACTATTCCCAGCTCCACAAAGTCTCCTCTTCAATTTTTCCCTTGGAACTAGACAAACTTTCAAGTTAAGCCCTCAAGCCATTCATTTCTCAGCCCGGCACTTGCTCAAAACTCATAGCAAGTACTTATAAACCCTAGCACTACAGAAGGACAAGGTTTTCTATTCGACCTTACCAACCATTCAGTAAAGCAGTTTACTGTACCTATCCAGGCATGTCCAAAAGGCAATGTCAGGTGTACTCTCCAGTCCAACTGGTGAATCTGGGCATTTTGAGGCAATGTTACAACTGCCTCATGTACACCGACAGCCCTCTTTTCCTACCACCAAACACTAATACATGTGAGAGATGCAATTATACAGCCAAACTGGAGGCTAAGCTCTCTCAATCCAAGACTGGATCAGACAGTCAAGAGGAGAAGGGAAATACTGGCATCACACCACCAGTCTCACATAGACCCATTAAACCAGTACCAGCAAAAAACACATGTAAATACATGAAAACATACTCGGTGGCTCTAAATAAAAATCTGCAAAAGCAACAGAGCCCTTCAAAGCAGACATCCAAGCAACCTCCACCCCCCCCCCAACACAAACCATGAAACACATACTTCACAAAACCAGTGTGCCACGCAATCACAGCCCTCAAGGCAAAATAACATACCCAACATACCAGTAATAGGTGACTCTATAGTCAGGCACACTGACGTCCCACTCACTAGACTGATAAAGGAGAAGGTTACTGTTAGCAGAATGTCAGGTACCAGGATCTGCCACATAAAACAAGCACTTAGGTCACTCCAGAACAAATACAAATATGACTCTGTCATTGTCCATGTTGTTGTGAATGACCTGAGCTGTACCTCCCTGGACTACATGAAAAGAGACATGGAAGAGCTCTCTGATCACATAGCCCAGGCCAGTATGACCCTGACTGTGAGTAGCATCCTGCCCTCACCAAGAATGATACCACGGTATAAAGAAAAAGTTATCAATTTCAACAATTGGCTAAGTTTCTGGTGTCATTCAAAGGGGATCCAGTGTCTGTCTGCCTGGGATGACATGCTCAACAAGCCATGCTGCTTCGCTAGAGACGGCTTGCACCTGTCACCCTTAGGCTTTTGAATACTGGCCAAGGCTCTTGCCACCCCCATAGTGCCTTTTTTTAGGCAAGGCTCAAAAGACAAATCCACCACCATAAATAGCACAAGTAACAAAAATCTGAGGGTAATACTACTCAATGCCAGAAATCTAAACCTCAAAAAGCACGCACTCGAGGCACTCCTCAGTATGGAGAAAATTTATATATGTGCAGCAGAAACCTGGTTTAAGGCTCCAGAGAGCACCCCAGCACTACCAGGCTACAACTCATACCATACATTTTGGCCACAGAACCTGGACCGAAATATAAAAAGCAGGGGAGTATCCATATTCATCAAGGATACTCACACCTCCAGGTTAGTGGCACAGCACGATGCTTCAGAGATTATCCGCATGCAACTAACAACGGGCAAAACTGCAGTTCAAATTGTAGCTTGCTACAGATCACCCACCATGTGCCAGGACCCCCATTCCGCATTTCTGGAAACACTGAATAACATAAAGGTCCTACCAAACACCCTAATATTGGGTGATTTCAATTACCCAAACATTAACTGGGAGAACTACTCAAGTACTAACTCCCTTGCCCAACATTTCCTAGAATCTGTAAACTCAAACACCCTGGAACAACTGGTCAACACTCCCACCAGAAGGGACAGCATATTGGACCTGGTCATCACCAACATGGGCGACCGGTGTTCCACACCGAAGGTCAACCCCTCGCTGGTTAGATCTGACCATAACCAAATCACTTTGGATATCCACATTCCGCACCCACCCCCAGACAAGGAAACCACCAAGAAAAACTTTTCAAAACCAAACTTCACGTTACTTAAGACTGAGATGGAAAGTTTCAAAGCCTCCATGCTAAAGGATAACACTGTCCAAGCTGAAAAATTCTTTACTAAGGCATTCTATGGGCACCTACCAGAATGCATGGATTGTGCTATCCCAAGCAAAACCAAGACTCACTCCTCCAAAAAAAAGGAAACCAGTCTGGTGGACCCCTGCCATAAACAAGCTATACAATAGAAGGAGGAAAGTAGTACAGAAAAGAGTAAAATCCCAAGAAGGGAAGACATCCCTGATCAGTATCAGCAAGAAACTACGATCCCTCATAAAATCGTCCAAGGCGAGCTTTGAAAGAAAACTTGCCAAGGACTCCAAAGATAACCACAAGGCATTCTTTAGCCATGCCAAGAATCTAAGTGGCAATGCTCAGATCTGCTCAGAATTGGTGCAGAATGGCACAAAATACACTGAACCAACCAATATTGTCAACATCCTGGCAGACAGGTTCAGTGCAAACTTCACCCCCCCCAAAAAAGGGCCCATAACCATACCAGAAGAATGTAGAGCCCCTGAAATCACATACACTCAGGTTAAAATAGCCCTCTCCAAAGCCAAAAACACAGCATCAATGGGACTGGACGGTGTCCCAGGTTGCATCCTTCACGAGCTCAAAGACGAACTAACCCCTCACCCAAACACACTGTTCAAACTCAGCCTCTCCACAGGCTATGTACCCATACAGTGGTGCACAGCAACGGTTATTCCATTCCACAAAGGTGGAGCCACAATAGACCCCAGGAGCTATCATGCTATAAGCCTGACTAGCTTGGTCTGCAAGGCTATGGAGCGCATCATCATGGAACTCATTGACAGAGACATTGGGAACCTTCAAACACTGGACCCTACACAGTTCAACTTTATTAAGGGCAGATCATGCCTCCTAAACCTGATGGACTTCTTTGAGACAGTTACCAAGGCTATAGACGAGGGAAAGGAGATGCACACAGCCTACCTAGACCTCACAAAGGCCTTCAACACTATTCTCCATTCTGGTATTGTAGACAAGCTCACCAGCCTGAACATAAACCCTTATGTCACAAGATGGGTTGCCAATTGACTCATGGACAAAACACACATGGTGAGAGTTGTGGGAGCTAGGTCTGACGCTAAACCGGTTACAAGTGGCATTCCCCAGGGCTCAGTCCTAGGACCCTTCCTGTTCGGCATATACTTCTCAGAGGTACAGACAAGCACAGGAGGCTATGGCTGACCAGGTTTGCAGACGACTGCAAACTAGGGACTATAACTGACTCACCGGCTGACACAGACCAGGCCAAACATTTGTTGTAGTGGAGAAGGCACAATTGGCACAGACAATTATAGACTTTAAACTTTTTGTGCGTAAAATTAATTTGGCTGTTATTCTAAGGTCAAATGTTATTAAAGATTCTGAATTTTACACTGCCAGTACTTTCAATCCACCATTGCATAATAGTGTAGCTTTATATGAAAAAAATGTGTGAAATCGACTTAAGACATTGTCTAGAAAATAGTAAGTTGACGAAAAACAAAAGGAACATAACTGAACATGAAAGATGTGCATTGAACTATATACAAAAATTACCCCTCAGATTCATGAAACCAGACAAGGGAGGGGGGTTAGTTATCATGGAAATAGAAGATTACAAACAAAGAATGAAATTACTATTAAATAGTGAGACATACATTAGTGTCTCAAGGAATGAATTGAATATTGCTTATGCTAGAGTCAAAACATATATTAGTGACTTGTTTACAGAGGCTAAAATAGATTTTGATATGTATAACTACATGACTATGCTAGCACCAAAAATTCCAGTATTATTTGGTGTACCTAAAGTACACAAAAATATAGAAAATCCCCCAATGAGACCACTAGTAGACGCACGTAGTAGTATTACCTATAGCTGTGCTAAAGTAATGGACTCTATATTGAAAAAATATACAAAACTTGAGGGTCAAATTTGCAAGGACTCATGGTCTTTCGTGGAAGACATCAACCAGCTTGAATATAAGGAAGAATTTAATTTTATGACGATCGATGTAAAAGATCTGTATACTTGTATCCCCCACCAAGAAGGGATAGAATGGGTCTCTAGAAAATTAAATAACTTAGGAATGGCACATAGTGAACTCGACCTAATGGAGGAATTGTTGGACATAGCTTTATCCAACAATTTTATTACATTCGATAATGCCCTTTACCTACAAAAAGTAGGAGTCGCAATGGGCTCCCCACTAGGGGCGGGTTTTGCCAACCTAGTTATGTCCCAATGAGAAGACGAATATATTGTGAACCAAATACATATTAAAAATATGTTATTTTATTATACAAGATTCTTGGACAACATTTTTGTCATAATAAAAGGGGATGAAAATACAGCGAAAGAATTAATTCATTACCTTAACAACACTACCAATTTCTTGAAGTTCACCTTGAATTACAGTGAAGAAAAAATGTCCTTTCTTGACATAGAACTAAGAAAGGATAGTGCACATAACAGTTATGTTAGCACCATTTTTAGGAAGGAAACCTATTCTAACAGCCTTTTACATTTTACCAGCTGTCACCCACTCTACCAAAAGAGATCAGTAGTGAAGGGAGAGCTGGTAAGAGATACTAGAATGGTTAGCCTTGACAAGGACTTCGAAACTGAATGTTATAGATTAGACAAGATGTTTCAAAATAGAGGGTACCCACATGGATTAGTGTATGACTTAATTAATGAAATTAATACTAAGAGAAATAGAGGAATATATAAACCTATTCTTGGAGTTGAAAATGTAAACAATAAGACAACTTATGCAGTATTGTCTAACAATAATAACACCCAAGGAGAAGGATGTTACATCAGTTATAGTTTTATTACACCATATAGTATTAATGCAGATGATCTAAGGAAAGTCATTTATAAGAACTGGGAAATCTTGGTAAATGACCCTAATTTAAGGAAAAAACTTACACAACTTCCTAAATTGATTTTTAAAAAGGGAAGAAATATAAAAAAGATTTTGGAACATCAGGTCAACATAACGACTAAGAACCCAGGGATGACAAAACGTCTAATGTGTAATTATTGTAAGCACATAGATATAGAATGGATATTTACTATCCGTAATATAAATTATAACACTAAGAAAAAGTTTAATTTCCAGTCTAAAATGATTGTATATTTGGCCAAATGCCAACAATGTCAGGCATTTTATATAGGTAAAACTATACGGACTCTTAAAGAAAGAATGTACAAACATTTATATAGTAAAAGCCACAATAAACTTGATAATGCACTGGCAAAGCACATGGTAGAATTTCCTGGACATAACTTTAAGTTTCGAGTCATTGACCAAATAAAAATAGATGAAAGAGGTGGACCTGATAGTCTTTTATTAGAAAGACTTGAGCTAATGTGGCAAATCATTACAAATGCATGTGTTTACCCTGGTATAAACGAGATGTCCTCTATTTTATGTATGTTGAGGTTAAGGAACTTAGATAGAAGCAATTGAACATGTAGTGTATATCATACTATTACGCCATTATACTCATAAGCATTACAAAACTAATCCAAGACACTAATTATAGCTATTTAAGATATATACTTCTATTTGTCTGATATAGAGTCATTTTAAATCATGGACGTTGTTAAATTATGTACATTATGACAAACGTGGAGGTTTAGTTGTAGAAAATGTTAATTTATACCCTTAACCAGCGTACAGGTAATGTGTAAGGAACTGTGTGTATACACAAGTTAGGCACACCTTTATCATATTTGCGTTCCGTAACTAATTTTCACTTCATATCACAAATTATATACCAAACATATTAGTTGTGATTTGAAGTGTCAGACATCATAAAAACTGGCTATTAGTACAAGTATTATTGTATGAGCATACAATGAACATCACCATTAACAGTTTTTAGAACTTTTTAATGGAAGTTTGAAGTAGGTAAACTAGTAACATATTTTCGACATGTTACTTTGTAGTTAATATAATGTAATGCCATTGTCCGGTGTACACATTCGGACTTTCAGGTATTTTTTCAATAATAGTTACATGGTTTAATACATGAAGAGATATAAGAACATTTAGTATAATTTATAACATGAATAGAATTATTGCAAAGGAAATAAATGCAGTGAAATACGCACTACAAATCTGTATAGTGCTTTTAACACAACAGTGCGGAGCCCTCATGTATACTTAAAGTTAAAAGAAAGGGTTGAATATTTACATTCATTGCCAATATAATATATAACATTAATGGTATGAAACTACATAAGTAAACGTGCTCAACATAAGGGATTTTGATAATGAGCGCATGTACATATAATACTTTAAGATATATAGGGAATTTAAAGCACCCATATGGAGCGGAGTAAACACATTGATTCAGGTATTGGAACTGAGTCATTTAAAATGTAAAATGGGACTATGTGATGGCAAGGTTTAGAGGTTTTAGTTGTTTAATGAATGTATTTTATATTTTTATAATTTTTATAATGTTAAATTGAATAGTTTAATGGTAATCAAGTAATTTTTCACATTATGTAAAGAATATGTGATGTCACGAACTGATATAAACTGAAGGAAGAGGCGGAGTAACAATTTGTTTGAAAAAGTTTAGAATTGCCAAAAACAAAAAGCGTTTACTGTTTGTTGTTTTAAATTAACCAAAATTCATTGTAGTTGGTCTCGCTTAACATTTCGAATAAATCTACCTTGTGGAAGTAGCACGGAGCAGTGTATAATTGGGAGCAGAGATAAGCAACAAAAGGACTGCTTGTATCATTTTCTCGCAGCTATTTTGGTTTCATAGTTGTAACAGTTTGTTTTGGTTCTTCTGACACAGACATCCTCCAAAAGGGTCTCATTGAGACGGATACCTGGTGTCAAAATCATGGCCTCAAGCTAAATGCCAAAAAGTGCATAGTTATTCCCTTTGGAAATAACAAAGTACCCACAAACTACCACATAGGTGGTAGTCCCCTAAATACGGAAAATGTAATAAGGGATCTGGGGACCCAAGTAGATAGTAATCTCTCTTTTGATAATCACATTGCCAGAGTGGTTAGAAAATCCTTCTGTGTGGCCCACCTAATCACAAAAGGGTTTGCATCCAGATCCAAAGAGGTCATTGTGCCCCTCTACTCATCACTCATCAGACCCATCATAGAGTACAATGCCCCATTTGGGATGTACCTTACAAGACACCTGCAACAGCTGGAAAGACCACAGAAGTACCTCACCAAAAGGATCATTGGCCTCAAACAGATGCCCTATGCAGCTCGACTGAAGAAACTCCAGCTGTACTCGGTTGCATACCACCTGCTCAGAGGTGATCTCTGCCTGACATACAAGGCCATGTCCAACCCAGAATTGATGGACATGCTCCACCTAAGAAAACCTTATCCCCTCGGGCCATGCGCTCTAGGGATCTAAACCTCACCACAACAATAAATAGGATGTGCTGGAGGGATAGATTCCTGTCCCAAAGACTTCCCATGCTTTGGAACAAGATTCCAATCTACATTAGGCAGAGCTCTTTGCTAGCACTCTTCAAGAGAAACCTTGCCAAGTGGATGGGAAACAGAAAGTTTACTCCGGGGATCACTTCAGTGGCTCTGCTGGACAGAGGCACAGGGAACTAATCTAAGGGGGCGGCAAAAGCCAACACATTCTGGCTAGGCTTATAAATGCCTTCAGACAGATAGCCTAGTACCTACCTATGAACCTATGAACCTATTAATGTTGTCAAATGTTTCCCTCCCCACCACAAAACCACACTGATTCATCTCAACCGATTTATGGCAACACAGTTTACATTCTTTTAGCTATTATAGACATAAACACTTTATGGCTTAAAATTGAAATGGGCTTGTATAAAAATGGGTCTATGGGTCTTTGCTGTCTTTAGGTATATTACAATCACCACAGCTTTCTTCCTGGATGTTGGTGTTTCCTCTTCTTTTAAAATAGAACATCATTCCAGATCTTTATCACTTTCGTCCCTCCTAGCTTTGAAACTTCCACAAGAGTACCATTTATTCTTGGACACCTTCCTGCAGTTTGATTATACTGCACCATTTTTATCTTCTCCTATTTTAACTGTTAATTGTTGAGCCTCTTCTGTCTCTAACATTGGCATACTTAAGCTTTCCATACGTATTGTAATTTCTGCTCTTTTTTGATTTCCACATTTCCCTGCTTTATACATAAAATGTCCAAAATATCTCTAATACCTCTACTGGATCTCTTGTTATTTTTATTGTTATAGGTTCCCTCAGTTTGGCAACACCCCTTTCTACTTTCTGTTGCCTAAGTCATTGTGCTAAAAGTTTTTGTGCTATGAAGCTATTTTCAAAACACAGTTGCTTAACGTCACTCTTCTAGTCTCTTGCATATTATCCAGAACTCCATTATTGTCTTGTTCTGTGAGATTCCCCTTATTCTGCAATATTTTAACCTATGGCAGCCTCTCTAAATAATTTCTGTTGCTTCTTAACCATATCTCATTTCTGTTATTTGTACCATATTTTTAAAATCCACTTTTATTTTATCCTACTCACTAGCTATAAGTTCTGAATAAATTTCTATCTTCCCTAAAAAATCTTGTATAATTTCCACTGCCCATTCCTAAAATCTCTCTCTCTTTTTAATGGGTAGGTGTGGAAGCACCAGTGTGTCAGTTTTACTTCATTACCCTACATCTTTATTTCAGCTGTTATAGACACATGATCTGAAATGTCTAGTCTATGTCAGTTACTGAAACTTGGGGAATGATATAAATTTTCTCCAAGTTCCTACCACTGAATTTGTGTCTTCCATACCAAATATTGTCCTAAATTTCTTCATTAATCTACCCTTTTGTTATATTTTCATTAGTAGGTCTACCAGTTACATAATCACTGATGCAAATTGATTTCCATTCCCCATCTATACATAATATTCCCTGCAGAAAGCTGATTATTTCTCACAAAATTTTATTAAACTCTATAATAGCGATTGTAGGTGGAATATAAATATACACCAGCATAATCCTCCTCCCTTGCCAGTCCCCTCTTACAACAAGTCTGCTATTACTTTTCCCTCTTATATCACTATTAGAACTCATCATGTCTTTGTTTATAAGTTCCATGATGATACGTTCCATGGTCTTGCAGACCAGGCTCATCAGGCTAATGAGCTGGTAGTTCCCGGGGTCCATGGTGGCCCCCTCTTTGTGGAGTGGGATAACCGTGACTGTGCACCATTCAGTGGACGCAAAGCCTGAGGTGAGGCTATGACTGAAGATGGTAATTAGGTGGGGTGCCAGTTTGTTCTGCAGTTCATGTAGAATGCAGCCTGAGATGTTGTCAGGTCCCATGGATGCTGTGTTCTTGGCTTTGGACAGTGTGTTTTTTACCTGTGCAGCTGTGATTACAGGAACTTTGCATTCTTCTGGTATAGAGATGGGCCCTTTAGGGGGTGAGAGGGGGTAAAGTTAGCACTGAACCTATCTGCCAGAATGTTGGCAATATCAGTTGGTCCTGTATATTTAGTGCCATTGTGCTGTAACTCAGAGATGATCCGAGTGTTCCCATTGAGATTCTTGACATAGCTATAGAATGCTTTGGGGTTGTCCTCAGAATCAGTGGTGATTTTGTTTTCGTAACTAGTTTTGGAGGATTTTATGAGGGATATCAGCCTCTTACTGAGGCTGACCAGGGAGTTCCACCAATCATGGGATTTTATTCTTTTTTGCAACAGTTTCTTTCTTCTGTTGTGGAGTTTGTTTATGGCAGGGGATCATCAGATTGGCTTCCTTTTTTTGGAGGATAGCATCTTGGTTCTTGTTAGGGATAGCATGATCCATGCACTTGTGTAAGTGCTTATAAAGTGCATTTGTGTAGAATTCAACAGTCATACCTCTATTGTCCATCTGCATGGGTGTCGTGAAGTTTGCCACTTCTGTCTTAAGAAGGGTGAAATTGGCTTTGGAGACATTTTTTACAGTGGTTTCCCTAATGGGAGGTTGAGGTAAGATGTGGATGTCTAGGGTGATTAGATTGTCGTCAGATCTGAACAACGAGGAATTGACCACTGGTATGGAACAACAGTTGCCCATGTTGGTAATGACCAGGTCTAGGATATTGCTGCCCCTGGTGGGGGTGTGGATAAGTTTTATCCAAGGCACTGGAATTTATGAATTCCAGAAATCGTTGAGCAAAAGAGTTGGTACATGACATGAGTAGTTTTCCTAGTTAATGGTGGGATAGTTGAAATTGCCCATTATTAAGATGTTGGGTTGTACCCTAATATTTTACAGTGTATCAAGAAATGAGGAGTGGGAATCTTGGGGCTTGGTTGGGGATCTGTAGCAAGCTACAGTTTGGATTGCAGTCTTGCCCAGAGTTAGTTGCACTTGGATAAGCTCGGATGCATTATGCTGAGCAACTAGCCTGGAGGGGTGGATATCCTTAACGAATATGGCACCAAAAGAATTCAGTCAGTGGCAGATAACCACAGCCACATAAGGTTTATTGTAGTATTATTAACGCCAACTATATCTCAATAAAAACATTTTTTTCCTGAGAATACTATCTGACTTCTTCAGATAATACAAATATGACCCCTGAAAGCCATTTAAATACTAGTCATATAAATTACAAAATAGACTAATTGATTGACAATCATCTGTTAATGTAACAGTGTCTACCTTATACATGTGCTATAATAAAAACAAGGTAGTTAAAACTGTAATGTCATATATTATTTATTAAGTACTAAAAACTGTTTTCCTCTAGACAAGTGTGGAAAGTTGAGTGCTGTAATAATTTGTAGCTTATTTAGTGCTTACAATGAATTCTGAACAAGTGCTGAGCTCAAAGAAACAGATTTGAGTGCTAAAACTAAAAAACTGGCTAGTTCAAAGGGAAAATTTGAAGAGCAGACTTTATGGTGCGGGAATACTTTAATCCTAGCTAACTGGCGATGCATAAAGTGTATTTTTTTTAATATAACAGTAGCAAATGAGCAAACTGATTTACATAAATTAACCAATAAAAAGCTAGAAGCTGAGCCCCGTTCCAGCAGTCTTCATCAGACAAGTTCTAACTGCACACTCCTGCCACTAGGGTGCAGGGGAACCTTCTCCAAAAAGATGGCTTGAATTAGTGCTCAAGTTATAAAAACAAAGCTAGATTCAGCAGGCCTGAATCTAGTCCATGCTACAGCAAATAAGGTACACCAATTTCAGAAAGAAACAGTTCAAATAAGCAGCCACAATTAGCCTTTAACCAGAAATTCCCAGCTCAGAAGGGCAGAATCTATTCTCGCCTCCCACAAGAGTGCAGACCACAAACCTTCTTAATGTAAAATAACTGTCCTGAACCCCAAGTGCTTAAACCAGAACTAATACGCTTTTAGAATAACAGACACTGAGCCTTCAATCAGCAATTCCCAACTTAGAAGGACGTAAGCTACCTATCCTGCCACAACAGTGCAGACCACAAACATTCTTAATGTAAAACAACTGGTCTGAAGCTCAAGTGCTTAAACCAAAAGGCTTAGAATAACAGTTACAATTTAATCGGGCTACTACCAAGCAGTAATAAATACAGCAGAATAAATACAATGGAATACTTTTAAGAAGAGGCAAAAGCAAAATAAAGTAGGAAGAAACATAAATACAGTAAAACCAGATAAATAAAGTGCATTTTTTTTCATATTAATGTAGTGGCATATGAGACGGTAATGTATTCCTGTAGTACTATCTTAACATTCCACATGTTTGAATTCTTCCTTTCTACAAACTAATCTACTAAAACTTTTATATAACAGAAACGGAAACAAGTCTACAAATGTAACCATATATTTTACTAATATAATATAACCTACCGTGGATACTGATGTTCGAATAGACCAAGTACTATACTATCTTTCTAGCTATCAATACCTAAAATTTCATAAAAAAATAGCTAAAAGCTGCTGTGGCTTACAGAAATGTAATAAAACATGACATATATATATATATATATATATATATATATATATATATATCTATATGTGTGTGTGTGTGTGTGTGTGTGTGTGTGTGTGTGTGTGTGTGTGTGTGTGTGTGTGTGTGTGTGTGTAAAAACTGAGAAAACTAACTGCTTATTTTGCCATTAAAAAACTATTCTCCCCATTAGTACATAAAAGTTTAATAATCCACTTATATTAATCACAAGTAATAGATAGTCTGACAAATAGTATACTACATATGTATTTATGCTATAGTAGTAGAATTATCTTTTAAATATTCCTAAAATATTCTTTCATTTAATATTATTACAACTAAATCTCTAAATAAATGATTAAAACAGAGGAGGATGTGAAGGAATGAAGTTATCTGTAAACATATAGGTGACAGGCAATCTTATCTTACAGACTATTATGCAATATGTAAATCAATGCATTTATACATCTGTCATTCTAAAAAATATACATACTTGATAACTCTAACAAAAGATCTGAATTAACGTTAAAAGGAGTAGTGCCTTAAGTTTGTACAGCACTCCTAATATGATAAATATCAAAATATGTAAAACATCATTTTACTCATTAAATTAATTAAAAATGCCAGTTACTAAGGTCAAAGGGAATATCTGGGTACTCAACAGAATCAAAAAACATCTGCAGCGTATATATTATCTAAAAGTTACAAAGTGCTGGATTCAAATCACATTCTCCCTTCCTAGGTTCAAGCATCTTGAAAAATCTACTCTACTTTCTATCAAAATGTATGTACTAACAACACAGTAAAACACGCAAATTTCAGCTCTGACTTATAAAATGAGTTATTTTCAGGTAGTCTTAGTGAATCCAATCACATACAATATGCAAAAAGCTTCAAAGTTCACATGATCATATTTCAGAGTTCAGCTTTTAGTATCTTTTCAAATATTTTAAGTGATTTTTCTGTGAAAATGATATGAGATCTTATACATTCACATTTCTGTCATATGCAGGTATGTGTAATATATATCTTCCTTAGAAGTAGTTTGCTTATTCAAGTATATTTTCTGTCTTATTTGTCCACTAATATTCCACCTTATTTTCTATAAGTTGCATTTCTAAAATCTTCCATCAAAGAGTTGCTTAATCATCAGCTCTTTGTTAGAGATTGCAGCATGTGTATATATTTCTTAACTTACTGATACAACTCTTTTAATATGGCATAAAATATGTTTTGTTCCTTATGTATTTGCATATTTTTCATATGGTGTTTACTCTTCTTATTAATTCTAGTATTATATGAAATTTTGACTGTATGTAAAAGAATTCATGTCTATTTAATTTGATGTGTACTGTTGTTTTGCTCTGAGTTTCACATCCTGACATTAGTATTTAATTACAGCATGTGAAAATGACAATATACATTAGCTTCTAATTTCTTCTGTAAGTTTCTCATTCTTCTTAATTCCTCTAACCTATTCTAATCAGTAACAAATGCCTAACTTTATTCCTCCCCATTAATATATTACAGTTGTGGGTTAATAACGCTGCAGCAAAAGCTATTAACATCCAGTAATGTAAATTATTCAGTAATGCAAAGTATACACCAGAAACAGCACAATTTAAAAATTACTTTAGCTTTTTTTTTTTTTCAGTTCTTCACTTCTAAATCAGTATTTAAAAAATGCTATTTTGAGCAGATTTCTCACATATACACTTGAAAAGACGTTCAAATCTCATATCCTTATTGTCATGGCTATGATTCAGGCACTTCCTACTTTCACAAACATCAGTGATGAACTTTTAACTCTTCTAGGATCCATATTTTATTCAAAACAACTCAAGAAGCTGACAGGAAGTAGAGCAAGGAAGAATAAAGCAGTTTCATATAACTAAAACCATTCTTTTGATCTCAAGCTTTTTAAGTGCTAATTGCATCATAAATGACCTGTGAATGGATTGTGTTATACAAGAACAAAGAAACCATAGTTGCCAGCACTGTAACACTTCTAATTAGCATATTACTTAGATATGACATTCAGCTAACCTAGCGATACACATACTGAATTAAGTTACAACAAAATAAATACAATAAAATATGTATCTTATGTAGGCTTAAAGTTATGGATTCTATTAATTATAAATGACATTTGCTTACAGGAAATATTTCTTTACCATTTAGAAATTAATTTATATATTTAGTTTAAATGAAATAGATTGTCTTTTGCTATGAATACAATAAGACTATTTATATTCCTTAGTATGTAAAATATTTTAGTTTGAAATATAATTGCATAACTACATATGTTTTGAAGCTTAAAGTCCTAAACAAATCATTTACTTAGAGAGTAAATCTATTGTTTCAGAAAATAAAGGTTCTGTAATCAGAAAATAAATGTCACTTGTTTTAAGCTCTTTAACATTAGAAGTAGGTTTACATGAATTCAGCTCATCCTGCCTCTTGAAGGATGTATCAGTTCATTTCTTCAGTGTTGCTAAGAATTTTACTTTTATTAACAAATGTAGATGCCTTATCCAGTGTGCCAAAGACTTTAATTTCTTCAGAGAGAAATATTTTGATCTTTGCAGGAAACACTAAAGTAGTTTTAATACTGTTATTTTTAAGTTCTTTATTCAGTGGCAAACAGGATTTCTTTTAACTCGTTACTTTACTAGAATAGTCATTTTCAAATCTGATTACATGCTCACCTATTTTAATAGGTGGGCTGAACCATGCTGTTTTTAATATTTGGTCTTCTTCCATGCTGTACATAAACTTGACAATTATTGAATTTGGTGGCGGGTTTTCCTTCTTTGAAGAGGTTTTCAAAATCTATGTGCCCTTTCATTCCCAAATGATAAAGTTTCTGGTAAATTTAATATTTTATGCACCAGGTTGTTAAAAAATCTTATATTGTCTCCCTCATATTTTTCAGGCATAGTGTAAATTTTGATATTGTTTCATCTCAGTTGTTGTTGTGTCTTTCGGCTTTTCCCGGTTAGGGGTTGCCACAGCAGAACTCCGGTCCGCTAATGACTGTAGTAGATTTTTCCGTGCCGAGTTGCCAGCCCTGACGCACAACCTTCAACGAAGGTACACCCATTCATGTATGTCTCCACACAGAAAACGCTCTAGCTGAGAATCAAACAGGACAATGTCTTACTGTGAGGCGACAACGCTGCCGCAGCACCACCACCGCAGTTATATATTGTTTCATCTCAGTCTGTTTTCTAAATCATCAACTTTATCTATAAGCCAGTTAGTTTGTTTTAAAAGGAAATTAGTCTAAGACTCACCTTCAGTTATTTTCCCTTTGTGATCATTTAAAGATTCTTACATACTGCTGATTTGTGCACCTTGTTGTTTCATAATTTTATTTATTTTATTTTACATTCGTTAACCGGGAAAGTCCGACTGTATACATGTTCATTTTCAGCGGAGGCCCGGGGAGAAAAGCTCTAACATCACATTACATATATGAGAGAACAAATAAGCAGCCTAAGTACATAGGATTACTATGAATGAAATACTTATGAGAACATTTCCAGTAATTATTTACAAGGTTGTATATACTACATACCATGCCATAACAATCTGCATTCATACTGGAACCTTAGTTTGAGAGACAGCCTTAAAGAACTATCTGCAAATATATAGAGCTGAGTATACTTTTCTGTATTATAGAGCTAAATTGTTTGCTTAGATAGCTGTTGTATATATATATATATATGTATATATATATATATATATATATATATATATATATATATATATATATATATAGAGAGAGAGAGAGAACAGTATATATTTTTTGGCTTTATAATTTGCACATTCCTCACATCTGTGTTGAAACTTTTTCCCCACCCCACCCTCATTTCCTGCCTTGTCTTCAGCTATATAATTGAGCTAGTGTTGTGTGTCCTGTTAATTAACAATCTGCATTCAAACTGGAACCTTAGTTTGAGAGACAGCCTTACAGAACTATCTGGAAATATATAGAGCTGAGTATACTTTTCTGTATTATAGAGCTAAATTGTTTGCTTAGATATCTGTTGTATATATATATATATATATATATATATATAGAGAGAGAGAGAGGGCGAACAGTATATAATATTTTGGCTTTATAATTTGCACATTCCTCACATCTGTGTTGAAACTTTTTCCTCACCCCCCCCCTCATTTCCTGCCTTGTCTTCAGCTATATAATTGAGCTAGTGTTGTGCGTCCTGTTAATTAACAATCTGCATTCAAAGTGGAACCTTAGTTTGAGAGACAACCTTACAGAACTATCTGCAAATATATAGAGCTGAGTATACTTTTCTGTATTATAGAGCTAAATTGTTTGCTTAGATATCTGTTGTATATATATATATATATATATATATATATATATATATATACATATATATATATATATATATATAGAGAGAGAGAGAACAGTATATATTTTTTGGCTTTATAATTTGCACATTCCTCACATCTGTGTTGAAACTTTTTCCTCACCCCCCCTCATTTCCTGCCTTGTCTTCAGCTATATAATTGAGCTAGTGTTGTGTGTCCTGTTAA
This sequence comes from Protopterus annectens, assembly GCF_019279795.1. Taxonomy (NCBI): domain Eukaryota; kingdom Metazoa; phylum Chordata; order Ceratodontiformes; family Protopteridae; genus Protopterus; species Protopterus annectens. The sequence continues at coordinate 395,809,231 of NC_056727.1, forward strand.
TTAACAATCTGCATTCAAACTGGAACCTTAGTTTGAGAGACAGCCTTGCAGAACTATCTGCAAATATATAGAGCTGAGTATACTTTTCTGTATTATAGAGCTAAATTGTTTGCTTAGATATCTGTTGTATATATATATATATATATATATATATATATATGTATATATATATATATATATAGAGAGAGAGAGAACAGTATATATTTTTTGGCTTTATAATTTGCACATTCCTCACATCTGTGTTGAAACTGTTTTTCCCCACCCCCTCCTAGTTCTTAGTTGTAGTTTAAATTTGGTGGCTTTTGCAGTGCCCGCCCCACTGTAGATTTGATCTAAGACACACCACCAGGCCGTTCTCTTTACCGCATTCTACCTAATTAACCCTTTCTGCACTTGCTTTTAGTCCTTTTTAATTTAATTACATTTTTTCAAACTGTGTGTGAACTAATATTGCTACATATTCAAGTGTGCCAGCTTGCACTGCATGAGAATTGTATTTACTACTGCTTTTGCTACTTTTCTGAAAAAAAAAAAATTCATCTGCTTTTACTGTACTTGTGTTTCTTCCTACTTTATTTTGCTTTTGCGTCATCTTAAAAGTACTCAATTGTATTTATTACTGCTTGGTGTAACTCATTCTAAGCCTTTTAGTTTCAACACTTGGGCTTCAGACCAGTTGTTTTACACTGAGAGGGTTTGTGGTCTGCACTGTAGTGGCAGAACAGGTAGCTTACATCCTTCTAAGTTGGGAATTGTTGATTGAGGGCTCAGTGTCTGTTATTCTAAAAGTGTATTAATTCTGGTTTAAGCATTTGGGCTTTCAGGCCAGTTATTTTACATTAAGAGGGTTCATGGTCTGCACTCTTGTGGGAGGAGAGGCTGGACTCTGCCCTTCTGAGCTGGGAATTTCTGGTTAAAGGCTTATAGTGCATGCATATCTGAACTGCTTCTTACTGAAATTGGTACACCTTGTTTGCTGTAGCATAGACTAGATCCAGGCCTGCTGAATCTAGCTTTGTTTGTATAACTTGAGCACTAATCCAGGCATTCTTTAAAGTATTCAATTGTATTTATTACTGCTTGGTAGTAACTTGATTAAAGTGTAGCTATCATTCTAAGTCTTTTGGATTAAGCATTTGGGCTTCAGACCAGTTGTTTTACATTAGGAAGGTTTGTGGCATGCACTGTGGTGGCAAGACAGGTAGCTTTCATCCTTCTAAGTTGGGAACTGCTGATTGAGAGCTCAGTGTCTGTAATTCCTAAAGTGTATTAGTTCTGGTGTATGCACTTGGGCTTCAGGCCAGTTATTTTACATTAAGAAGGTTTGTGGTCTGCACTCTTGTGGGAGGAGAGGCTGGACTCTGCCCTTCTGAGCTGGGAATTTCTGGTTAAAGGTTTATAGTGCCTGCATATTTGAACTGTTTCTTACTGAAATTGGTACACCTTGTTTGCTGTAGCATAGACTAGATCCAGGCCTGCTGAATCTAGCTTTGTTTGTATGCTTGTTGTTTGTTTGCTTGTTATTTCCCTGGAACGCTAATTCCACCTAAAATGCGGCTTCTCAGCACTTCTGTGGATCCCTAGTGATATCTGCATTGCTCACTGTACTTATTTCCTTGTTTCACTTGAAAGAAAGTTACTGTTTGTCGTTTTTGCATTTAAGTTACCTGTAACACATTGCACTTAAGTTACCTGGCACTTGCTCACTAAAGCAATTATATAAGTCATCACTAAAAATTAAAAGCACTACACCCTCACTCCCCATTGGCCCTTGATTTCAATTATAAAGGAATTCCCAATATTATTCTAGCATGTCCAAAGGTCAGTTGTCAATCTCCTCTCCAGTCCAGCTGGTGAACCTGGGAATCTTGAGGCAATGTTACAACTGCCTCATGTACACAGACAACCCTCTCCTCCTCCTCCCAACAAATTCCAACACATGTGAGAGATGCAACCATATAGCCAAACTGGAGACTAAGCTCTCTCAACTCAGTACTGGCATAACCAGTCAGGAGGAGAAGGAAACCACACTCACTACAATTCCAGTCTCACATAGACCTACCACGACAGCAAACCAAACACATAATCACACAAAAACATACTCGGAGGCTCTAAATAAAGATCTGCCTAAGCAGCAGAGATCTCCAAAGCAGACACCCAAGCAACCGCTACCCCAAAATAAAACACGTGCAACACATACCTCACAAAGCCAGTGTGCCAAACAGTCACAGCCCTTAAGGCTAAACAACACACCTGATACACTTGTAATAGGTGACTCTATCGTCAGGCACACTGATGTCCCACTCACCAGGCTGAACAAGGAGAAGGTCACGGTGAGCAGCCTGTCGGGTGCTAGGATCCGCCACATAACACAAGCACTCAGGTCACTCCAAGGCAAGTACAAATATGACTCAGTCATTGTCCATGCTGGTGTGAATGACCTGAGATGTACCTCCCTGGACTGCATGAAAAGAGACATAGAGGAGCTCTCTGAGCATGTAGCCCAGGCCGGTATGACCCTGACCTTGAGTAGCATCTTACCCTCACCAAGAATGATGCCACAATATGAAGACAAGATGATAAATTTCAACAATTGGCTTAAGTACTGGTGTCATTCAAAGGGGAACCAATGCCTGTCAGCCTGGGATGATATGCTCGACAAGCCACGATGCTTCGCTAGGGACGGCTTGCACCTGTCACCCCTGGGCTTTCAGATATTGGCAAAGGCTCTTGCTACCCCCATAGTGCCTTTTTTAGGCAAGGCTCAAAAGACAAACCCACCTCCATAGGTATCACAAGGGATAAGAAACTAAGAGTAATGCTACTCAACGCCAGAAGTCTAAACCTCAAGATGTACGCACTTGAAACTCTCCTTAGCATGGAGAACATCTATATCTGTGCAGTAACAGAAACCTGATTCAGGGCTCTCGAGAGCACCCCAGCACTACCAGGTTATACCTCATACCATGCTTTTCGGCCCCAAAACTTGGACCAAACCACAAAAGGAGGGGGAGTATCGATATTCATCAAAGATACCCACACCTCCAGGTTGGTGGCAAAGCACGAAGCATCAGAGACTATCCATGTGCAACTAACAGTGGGTAAAACTGCCTTCCAGTCTATAGCCTGCTACAGACCACCCTCCCAAACCCAGGAACCCCACTCGGCCTTCCTGAGAACACTGGAAAATATGAAGGTCTCTCCAAACACCATTATATTGGGTGACTTCAACTACCCAAACATAGACTGGGAGCATTACTCTAGCTCCAACACCCTAGCCCAAAGTTTCCTAGAATTCATAAACTCAAATGCTATGGAACAACTTGTTACCACTCCCACAAGAGGGGAAAACGTACTGGACTTGATCATCACCAACATGGGGACTCTATGCTCCAGACCAGAAGTGTATCCCTCACTGGTAAGATCAGACCATAAACTGATCTCACTGGATATTCACATCCCGACCCCACCCCCTGCCCAGAAAACCACAGTAAAAAACTTCTCTAAAGCAAATTTCACACTCCTCAAAACTGAGGTGGAATCCTTCAAAGCCCCTGGGCCTGTGAACACCTTCAGGAATGCATGGATCATGCAATCCCAAATAAAACCAAGACCCAATCCTCCAAAGGCAGACGTCCTGTCTGGTGGACCCCAGCCATAAACAAACTATACAATAGAAGGAGGAAGCTACTACATGATAGAGCAAAATCCCAAAAAGGGAAGGCATCTCTGATCAGTATTAGCAAAAAACTAAGGGCACTCATAAAATCGTCTAAGGCCAGCTTTGAGAGAAAATTTGCACAGGACACTAAGGATAATCACAAGGCTTTCTTTAGTTATGTTAGGAACCTGGGTGGGAATTCCCAGATATGCTCAGAATTAGTCCAAAATGACAAAAATACACCGAACCCACAGACATTGGCAACATCCTAGCTGACAGGTTCAGCGCAAACCCCCCCCCCTCCCCACCAAAAGGGCAAATATCTATCCCAGCAGAGTGCTGCCCCCCTGACATCTCAGATGTTCGGGTAAGAGCCGCCCTCTCCAAAGCAAAAAACACAGCATCAATGGGACCAGACGGTGTCCCGGGCTGCGTCCTACATGAACTCCAAGAAGAGCTAAACCCAAACATAAAACTACTGTTCAATCTCAGCCTTACTACAGGATATGTACCCAAAGAGTGGCGTACAGCAACAGTGGTCTCTCTCCACAAAGGTGGTGCCTCAACGGACCCTGGAAACTATCGCCCCATAAGCCTGACTAGCTTGGTCTGCAAAGCTATGGAAAGGATCATCATGGACCTCATAAATAAAGATATTGGGGACCTACAGACACTGGATCCTGCCCAGTTCAGCTTTGTTAAGGGCAGATCCTGCCTCTTAAACCTGGTCAACTTCTTTGAAACAGTCACCAAGGCCATTGACGAAGGGAAGGTGGTCCACACAGCCTACCTGGATCTCGCAAAAGCCTTCGATACAATACCCCACTCGGGCATTATAGATAAGCACACCAGCTTAAATATTAACCCCTATGTCACTAGATGAGTTGCAAACTGGCTCAAGGACAGAACCCACATGGTTAGAATTGCTGGAGATATGTCAGACTCCAAACCAGTTACAAGTGGCATCCCACAAGGCTCAGTCCTGGGACCTCTCTTGTTCGGTATATATTTCTCGGAGGTACAGGCCAACACAGAAGGACTGTGGCTGACCAAGTTCACAGATGACTGCAAACTGGGGGACATAAATGACTCTCCAGCCGATACAAGCACCCTCAAAAGGGCCTCATAGAAACAGACAACTGAAGCCAGAGCCATGGATTCAAGCTAAACGCCAAAAAGTGTATAGTCATCCCCTTTGGCAAAAACAAAATGCCCACAAATTACCACACAGGTGGTAATCCATTAAGTACAGAAGAAGTAATTAGGGACCTGGGGACCCAAGTTGATAGCAATCTCTCATTTGACAACCACGTGGCCAAAGTGGTTAGAAAAAAATTTTATATAGCCCACCTAATCATGAAGGGATTCACATCTAGATTAGGGGAGGTCATCGTGCCTCTTTACTCATCCCTCATCAGGCCCATAATCGAGTACAATGCCCCTTTTGGGATGTACCTTACCAAACACCTGCAGCAACTGGAAAGACCCCAAAAGTACCTCACCAAGAGGATCAAAGGGCTCAAACAGATGCCATATGCTGCCCGGTTAAAGAAACTCCAGCTCTACTCAGTGGCATACCGCCTGCTCAGAGGCGACCTGTGCCTGGCATATAAAGCCATGTCCAACCCGGAATTAAGGGACATGCTGCACCTCAAAAACTCCAAATCCCATCGAGCTACACGCTCGAGAGACTTGAACCTCAGCACTGAAATAAATAGGACATGCTGGAGGGACAGATTCATAACCCAGAGGCCCCCTTCACTCTGGAATAAAATCCCAGTCCAGGTTAGGCAGAGTCCCTCATTGACTCTCTTCAAGAGGAATCTTGATGAGTGGATGGGAGATCGTAGGTTTACCCCGGGTATCACTTCTGTGTCACTGTTAGACAGAGGCACAGTATACTAACCTCGAAAAAGGGCATAGGAAAATTAATTTAAAATGGGTGGTGAAAGCCAAACATACTCTGGCTAGGCTTATAAATGCCCTAGGGCAGATAGCCTAGTATGAACCTATGAACCTATACATCTTTCAGTTTTCTTTTAACAAGGTGTGTATTAGTGTAATACAGTATATGTCATTGAGTTAGAAGGAACATATCATTGAATTTAACAAGTTTACCAGGGGATGCAGGTAATCTCTGATGGAATCCTTTTGAACAGTACAGTGAGGTGGGTTAGCCAGGGGTGTAGCATGAACAAAGCCAGCTGTTTTCATAATGAGTTTTCAAGAGTCTTTTAAAATGAGTAAGACAGGTGGTAGAGGAAATTTGGCTTTGGGAGTGAATTCCAGGTTCTGACAATTGTGCATGCAAAGAGCGATATGACATGGATGAGGTTTTGGTTAGTAGATCTTAAGGGTCTAGTGGTGATATAGGGCTGTATTAGTTGCAGAAGTGCTGGGGTTTTGTCAGGAAGGTAGTAGACCTTGTGTGCTATTGAGAGTTGATTGAGTAGGAGTAGGTGAGGCAACTCCAGCCAGTTGAGTTGATTGAGGGATAGACAGTAGTGGGATATATAGGAGGCATCAATTGCAAACTTGGCTATCTTGTTGTAATAAGATTCCATTTTGTTTAGTTCTGTGCGGTGGAGATTAGTCATGATGGGGGACGCATAAAGGAGGATGGATAAGAGGTGAGTTCTTGCTATGGTGGCTTTAGTATGTTTAGTCAAGAACTGTTTGTTCCTGTAAAGGAGACCAATCCTTTTATTTACTTTCTTGATTGTTTGAGCTATGTGTATGTTGAATTGTAGGTTGTTGTCTATTTAGGTTGTTGTCTATTTCAATGCCTAGCAGTTTTGTGTGTGCAGTTGGAGAGATCAGAGTATTGTCAGTGGCTGTTATGATAAATTAATTGCTTAGCGGAGTTCTACGAGGGCTAAAGAGCATTAGTTTGTTTTTTTAGGATTAAGTATAAGTTTAATGTTAGTGAGCCATGCTTCAGCTAAAGTAAAGTTATTTTGAGTGAGGGTTTGAAGTTCCTTTAGAGTAGGGGTGGCACGATAATAGTGGTGTAATCTGCGTATTGCAATATTGAGGTAGAGGGGGAGGAAGAAGCTATTTGGTTTGTAAATATGGAGAACAGCAGAGGACTAAGGATGGAACCCTGTGGGACTCCTATGGCTACTGGTAATAGGGGGGACAATTGGTCTTGCCATAGGACTGCTTGCTGATTGCCTGATAAATAGCAGTTAAACCATGATATAGTGGAGGAGCTCATCTTAAGGGATGTTAGAGTTTCAAGGAGTATATGGTGGTTTACCACATCAAACGCTTTAGATAGGTCTAGGAATATGGAGGATACGAATAATCCTTTGTTCCTATGGTACTTGACTATGTTGGTAAATGAGAGTAACGCTGTGGTGGTACTATGTGAAGGTCTAAAGCCATGCTGGAAATTGGATAGTAGATTGTTTTTTAGGAGGTGATTCATTAGTTGAGAGTGAACTATTTTCTCTAATATTTTTGACAGTGGAGATAGAATTGCGATTGAGTGATAGTTGGTCAGTGGAGTGAAACAATATGTGATATTTTCCATGTATCGGGGACTTTACATTCTGCAATAGACCTATTTATGAGTATGGATACAGGATAGGCTATTGCCTCTGCAGTTAATTGAAGGAAATATGCTGGAAAGTTGTCAGCGGCTGGTTTAGTTGGTTTAAGTTTTTTGAGGAGTTTGGCTATTAACTTAGTGGGAACTGGCTGCAGAGAGAAACTGGGGGGCAAGTTTATAGAACTGGGGTGAGCAGCACTGTCCTAAGGATGAAGCAGTAGTTGAAAGTTAAACAGTCTGTGTGAGGATAAGGTTCTCTAGATAGGAGATATGTGCAGCTTGGTTTAATGGTTGTTCATTTTGTTTCTGCACAGATCTATGGAGTGGGATAGAATCAGCTGCTAAGCTGGGAGTAAGTCTAATGAGCTGAGTGGTGAGACTGTGGTATGGGAAGGGAGGCTATGGGACTGAGGTAGTAGATAGTGAACTAGTGTGGGAGACAGAGGTGAGAGTAGGAACCAAACAGAGGAGAATAAGGGGGTAAGAGTGGGTGTTCCTGAAGGAGTAAGAGAGAAAAGCGACAAGGCTAGCAAAGTGAGTGGCGGGTATAAGGCTAGGTATGAGGATGGGTAGGTTGGAAAGGCCACGTACATGCCTGTGAGAGCAGGGGTAGTGTGGTGGGGGGACACAGGGAGGTGCGGTAGCTGACCAGGGGCAGTAAGTTTAGCAAAGGATAGGAATTGCAGTCGGAGATGTAGAGACAATATAACATACGTTATTCAGTCACTGCACTGTTGCTGGAGAGGAACTTCCACCGATGGATCAATACTCCTTAAGAGGAAGTGGGTGGTCTTCAAGGCTGGTTGGGTTTAGACAATGAGCCTTTTCTTTTTTATTTTTAGGTGCCAGTGACGTTATTCAGTCACTGCACTGTTGCTGGAGAGGAACTTCCACCGATGGAGCAATACTCCTTAACAGGAAGTGGGTGGTCTTCAAGGCTGGTTGGGTTTAGACAATGAGCCTTTTCTTTTTTATTTTTAAATACCAGGGACCTGGTCAGTAAGACACTTCACTGCGTTCGGGGGACAGAGAGGATGGAAGATGGAAGAAGAAAAAATAATTCTTCTTTGAAACCTATTTTGGTGTCCAGTTTGTCCGTTTTTAGTAATACAACCTGCATGCTAAATATCAGTGAGTGGATATCTTATTTAAGAATCCTAAGTACCATGGCTCATGTTGAAGACTCTTCTCTCTTAACCAAGGAGGTGAAATTCTGACAGAAAAATTATAGCTTTTGAAGAAATACTGCATTTCTAGAGTATAGTCAAACAGTCCACTTATGTTGTGCTGACAAGGTTATAAAAAGGCTGAAACATGCATGTCCACAACTAGTGGCATTTGGCTTTGTTGGCCTGATTTTGTCCATAAAGATTTAAAAAAAGGAAAAGTAAAAAGTCATGGACATTCAGAAGCCATGTAGCTGAAACACTTGATGTACTTAGGAGGTCATTTGCATATATCTGAAGGGCCCCTGTTACAGGAGGTTTAAGTTATCACACAGTGAAAACTCTAGCTTGGCTATGTTTTTCTTGTAGTTTTTACTAATAACTATTAAGTATCTTGAAATTCTAATTTATATGTTAATGGCAAATGTTTCATTGCATTCACTGTGTTTTCTTATTTTAATGCCCACCACTTACACACAAAAAACTTGTGATTCAGTTAAGCAAAGGGCATTAATCCAGATATTCACCAATGCAAAAGTAAGAGAAAGCATCTCAACTCTACATATATTTTAATCAGTGCACTTTTATACCCCATCCCCTACCCCAGCAGCTCAACATTATAGCATATTAATTTAACTATGCTTTTGTCCATCCTTTCTTTTCTTTTTACACTGTAATACATACATTTCTTTAAACTAAAAAGAGAAAAAAAGACTTGTTTACTTTAGTATCTTTATCACATACAATGATCATTGAAAAGGCTTTACTATATAACATGCAGTTTATATCATAATATTTAAGAAAAAATTATTTACAGTTACTTTTTTCCTTTTTTTTTTCTTTTAATGTTATATGCCTTTCAGCCCCCTCCCCAAATCTTAACAAAGTCAACAAAAGTTCAGTCTTTCTCATCTACCTTTTCTTGCAAAGCAATACTTCACAAATGCGGTTGATGCTTTATAGCCCCACATTTATTCACTAATAATTTCAATGTTGCTGGTCTTCTTCTTGTTCATCTCTATCTCCCAACCCCAGACTCTGGTTCAAGTCTAAGGTTCTACCAGTTTTTGTAGTCAACATCTGTGCTTTTTTCTGTCTCTTGAGTATTTGCCTTTGGTACATTGGAAAAGGTTTCATAGGCAAAGTCTCTCTATGTGCTTTATTACCAGAAAAAATGGGAAGCAGAGTCTCCTTCTGTTTGATAGTTCACTTCTTGATGGATAAACATTTGTATTTTCTCTGTAGCCCATTCTTTATAAAAAAAAATGACCTTGATCCTCCAGGAAACATATCTCAACATTTTCTTATTACAGGGATAAATTTGTTTATCTTCTGACAGGTGTACAGTAAATAATTATTTTCCACCTACACTCTACTACTTCCAACGTTTAGTACTTTGCCCTTCTTCAAGAGTTTTGCCAGGATCAATTCTTTCTGCTAGTTTGTTAGCATCTTTACTAATACAGGTCTTTGCATGGCTAAGTTTGCAGCATACACATGATGTGCACTTTCAATTAAGAAATCCTGCTGTGGACTATCATCCCTGTTCTTATTTGTGCTTTCATAAAATTAATACAATCTGTTCCTTCCTGTTTCACTGGTACAGCAGAAAATCACATGTTTTCTCGTAATGCTGTGTCCTCTAACTACAATTTTTGAAACAGCTCTTTTTTGAAAAGTCTCATACTCGTCCAGCCTTTTCTTTATTTCAACCTCAGATTTTGGCAGTTTTGTCGTTCATCTGAATAGCGGTTTAATACTTCTGCCATTTTCCAGGCTTTGTTATTTGAGTTGATATACTCATTTGACATTTCATTTATTTAATCAGCTCTAAACACATTTGATTTATTTTCCTCTAAATTACTGGTAGCCATCTCTTGTACCAAACCTGGAGCTTGGACTGCTTTTTTGCTGAACAGCTGCTGGATTCTTCCAACTCAGTATTTTTCTTTTTTAGCTGATTTTCTTTCAGGCTCTCTAAGTTTTTTTTTTTTTTTTTAATTTTATTTTTGCTGGCTTGCAGGCAGTGTACTTACTAGCTGGTAATTTAATTTTACTAAAACTGGCAGAATTACTAGCTCTTAGCTGTCAGTTTCTTTTTTTCTTACCATGGGAGAGCTGAAGTCAAGCTGCTGATCTGTGTGCAACCATCTTGGAAGTCATAATATTTACCTGTTCAGCATTTCTTTCCTTCTCATCTGATCCTTCTCCTTATACCACTTCTTTCATGTGCTTTTTGACACATTCAGTTGCTGTCTGATTTTTGTGTGCGTCTATTTTTTCCATTTCTATTTGACACCAGAATGCTTCTTCTAACAAAGCAGAGAGGTCATCTTAGACTTCCTCTCCTCAGGTTGTAAAATGTTCACTATGTTTGGATCTGACAAGTTCAGCAGATATGTATGGAGTCTCATGACTGCAGATACATATATGTAATCATTTTCAAGGAGGCCCATACCTCCTTCAGAGTGAGGAACTGGTTTACACTGATTCTTATTGATAAGTGTGAAACACTTTTCTTGTTTTCATGTCCAACTGATGCAATATATTTTGGGGCCAGTCAATCACCTCAGAAAATCTGTAAATTAGGACAGGAAGAACAAATTGGTTTATAGCTTGGCATGTATTCCTAGATATTAGGGATGTTTTCAATATTAAGTTTAGTCTTGTGAAGTATTGTTTATTACGTTTACTTGCATTTGTCCATGTTTATTGCCAGTCCTTCATCATTTCCCAACTATTTATACACTCGCCCTACCCAAGTTCCTTTATGTCACATTTCTGTACCAGATTGACATTTTCTTGGTGTTGCAGCTTTTCTGCTTTAAAAGTTGCTTTTGCACATTTATCAAAACTGAATGAAATTTTATATCATCTGAGAAAGTTTTAACCACTTGTAGTTGTACTTTCAATTCCTCATGCAATGAACATTATAATTTTAAGTCACCCACAAAAAGTAGATGAGAAATCTTTAATCAAGGTTGTTTCTGGGAGCCAAATATTAACCATGACCTAGTATGTTAAGTAAGCAGCTTAATGGGGTAGGGGCAAGACAGAACAGTAGCAATGATAATAATCACCCTGGAATACTCCCCCCTTGAACTTTTATCCCTAGGATAATCATCTGCCCTTTGTTATGGCTTAACTACAAAGTGGTTTGCCACTGTTTCATGAACACTGTGATGTAATTGATCAATGCAGGATGTACCTTATACATCTGTAAACACTACTTTATCCATGAATGTGGGTTGCTGTCAAATGCTTTTTTGTAGTTTATCCATGCCATACCTAAATTATTCCCCTTTTTACAAGTTTGTATTATGGCTTTATTTACCAACAAATGATCCTTTGTTCCTTATATCTTTCTTTTGTCACCCTTTTGTTCTATTTGGCATGACTGAGTTTTTTTATAAATGACTATAACTGTCTGCATCAATTCTAGTATATAGTTTGTACATCATCAGAAGGTAATTTATTGGTCTATATTTTTTAAGATGGCTGACAGGTTCATGTTTAATGAGGAGTATCATTTTCCTGTTGTTAACAAGTCTGGTGTCTGTTTACAATGTGTATATAAGTAATTCTTACTCAGGGTTAAATCTTTTTGTAAAGATGTTAATACTTTTACCCAGAAGTTAGGTACTGCATTTGGGCCTCGGATCTTCAATTTTGGAGCTTTTCTTAATTTATAGACTAACCTGAAAACCTGGAAGTTGACTGAAGCTAAATCATAGCAGTTCAAGCAAATATGCACATCTCTAGCACCTCAGGAAAAGATAAAATATTTGAAAAAGTAGAATGGTAGTGTCTCAAACAGCATGTGCAAAGACTATACAACAGGTATGTGGCTGATCCAGGTATGGAAATAAGACATATAAGAAAAGCTGGTGGCAGAATGTAGAAGTTCAGGATGTTACCAACAGAAATAAGGAGTGTGGGATGAAGTGGAACAGACCAGGCTATGAGGGAATGTTGGCTGGTTAACAAATAGGCTAAGAGAGCAGTTGCAGTGACAAAGAAAGAGGTCTCAGGGAAACTCTACAAGCTTCTGGAAAGTCACTCTGCAGATGGCCCAAGGAAACTCTATCAGGTTGCAAGGAAATGACAGAGTGATAAAGATAGTTATCATACACCATTCATAAAGGATGCCATCACCAGTCTACTCACCAGTCCAGAAGATATCAAGGACAGATGGTAGGAGTACTTCCAGTATTTTCTGAATGAAGAAAACCCTACAGAGGCTCTACTCCCCCATGCACAGCCTATAATGAAATCCACCTAGAAGAAGTAAGACCATGACTGAGGGAGAAGTCATGCAAAGAAGCAGGCTGAGATGAAGTCACAGCAGATATGATCAAGATGTTGGATTAGCTTGGGAGAAATTGCTCCTAAGGGTACTCAAATTGGTATGGGGAGAAAGATGTACCACACATGACATTTTAGCGCTAGTGTATAAGATAATGAGACATTCACAACTGTGGACAGTACAGCAGTATGAAACTTCTGTCACAATGTATCAAAGTGCTGGACAGAAAGACTGTTAAATGAATTTACAGTGTAGTAGAAAGTAAGATGGGAAGTTAGCAATTTGGATTAATGATGTAGCACAACTGACCCAATGTCTGCAGGGAGACTGATAGTGGAGAACAAACTTGATTTGAGAAGAGTCCATCTGAGGTTCCTTGATTTGGAGAAAGCATATGACAAGTCCCAGGAAAGTTGATTAAGGCATTCATGCAATGGTTTGAAGTCACTGGTAGAATTAGCATAGGCTATGTATAAAGGCCAACAATACAAGTATGAGGAGTCTTCTGACTCACTGAAAGGTTCCTGGTGAGGGTGAGTGTGCATCAGAGTTCAGCTATGAGCGTACTCCAGTTCACACTAATGATGGACTAAATTAGCAACCAAATTGGAGGGATAGATCAACAAAGCCACTGTATACCTACAATGTGGCACTATGAGCAGACTCTGAAAAGTAACTTCAGCAAACTGGAATGGAAAACTGTAGACATATGGGATGAAACAGTACAGATAACACTGCTGTCATGACAGCAAGTGAGGGGAATCAGAATAAGGTGAAATTTGATAAAAAGGAGAAACTTCAAGTATTGGAAGGGGTGGATTAGGAGAAGGTAAGTCTGAATGAAGGGGCTAAAGCTGGAATCAGGGGGCTGCAGCCAAATATCACAGAGTATCAGGGGTATTTGACAGAAGAATGCCAAAGAAGCTATGAAGTGAGGTGTACAAAACATTGGTATGGCCAAAGCTTCTATATAGAAGAGAAACCTGGGAAGTGATGAACTGGTAGGATGAACATGGTGGGATAACTAAAGAAATGAGGACATCAGAAAAAATTCCAAATTAGCTCCAGTTATACAGACGGTCAAGAAAACAGATTCTGCTGCAAACATCATACATGCAAAAGAGAATATGATAATTTGGTGAAGAAGATTTGAGAGAGAGACAGGAAGAAGGCAAGAGAAAACACTGATGTCCAACAAAAATATGGATAGATTGCATGAGAGTTCACCAGCAACCATCAGGCATGGCTGTTAAGTTAGGAGAGTAACACTGAACTGGGATGGGTGGTAACAGCTGAAGGAACACTCCGAACCCTTGTTGAAAAATGGTAAAAAGGAAAGATGATGATGATGATATATGCATGTACAGAGGTGTATACGCACACACACACACACACACACACACACACACACATGCAAACAAACACAACATGCATACACACATAAATGTGTGAGCGTGTGTGTGTGTGCGCGTGTGTGCGCGTGTGCGTGTGTGTGTGTGTGTGTGTGTGTGTGTGTGTGTGTGTGTGTGTGTGTGTGTGTGTGTGTATTTTTTGGATAGATATATGCTTATATGGTTTACTACCAAAACCTTGAAAGGCATTCCATCAAGTAATGACTTACTCAACAAATAAACTTGAAATTACAAACATCAGAAAGGCACAAAGACGAAACCAGTAATGTACCAGTCCATTTTTGACATAGTCAGCATTAGCCAGTGTGCCTTACTGTCCAGACATGTCCAGCTGACATTTTGCTGTGCCCCCCCCCACACCCCCTGCTAATTATATATACAAACTCTGAGATCGCACTATAGTGAGGAAATGGGTACATTTCCCAAACCCTACTGCAGTGCGATCTGCATGCAGAACTTCGACTTCACAACAGTGAATCCACTTCGCTGTTGTGGAGTTGATCATTTTTGGTTCGCAAACTGCATCTCGAACATGGGCATCTTGATACCCTGCACTTCATCAAAGTGGTAGTAAATCTGTTTATATGCAACTTATATATATATATATATATATGTAAATATATATGTATGTATATATCTATATCTACATCTATATATAACAGAGAGAGAGAGAATACAATTTCCTTCAGTTGGTCAACTAATACAAATGTCAACATCCTAAAGGTAAATCTCTATACATCAAAAACAGAAATCTCAACTTCCTAGTATGCATGTGCCAAAGTTACTGCTCAGCACATGCAAATATTAATTTAAAAAATAAAATATAAACAACATTCCCCTATTTGGAGGCCTGTACCACACACACTTCCTGCTAATTATATATATTAACTCTGAGACCGTACATTCCCCTCGGAAAGAGAATATTCCTCTACCCAGGGATTGTTGATTTTTATCTCACACACCTGTCGACTGTCTGTATAGTCGACCAAATGCAATCAATTAAACAGATGTCTATCAAACCAAAGATCTGAAATTACTGAATCCCATTTTGTCTACACTCAAAATATCGAACCTAACTTCACTGAAGCAGCAGAACAACGAAGATCTTCCCAGGGTAAGTAACCTGTTGTGCAAGACAATGAACTTTGCCCTTTTCCCAACTGTAGTACAATCTCAAGAGTTGGTATATGTAGTTAGGGGTGTGAGTAACCCTACATCTAGGTGGGTTAGGGATGTTGCAGTTTGGGGGTTTTTTTTGGGTAATTGGGTGGATCTTCGTTGTTCCGCTCATTTGATGATGGGATTTTGATATTTTCAGTGACGACAAACTGGGATTCGATAATATGGGATTTTGAAATGTAATCTTGTAACCCCTGTTTCCCAAAAGTGCATTTTTTTTTCAAAAATGCACTTTTGCAAAAAAAAAAAACTAAGTGAAAAAAAAAACAAAACAGCACAACACTAACTACATTTATGCAGGGGGACAAGACCTGCTAGACCCCACACCCCCTCTACTTATATATTCTCACTCTGAGATCGCACTACAGTTGAGAAAAGGGTATAATCCATTATCCCCACTGTGCTGCAATCTAAGCAACAACGTCTGTTGCTGTTTGCTTAGTTGCCTTTTCATGAAATGCACTTTCGCGAAAAAGGGATCACCAAATTACGTTTTGGAGAAATATAATTTTGTTGGGTCGAGTACACCCTATATATGTATGTATGTATGTATGTATGTGTGTGCGTGTGTGTGTGTGTGTGTGTGTGTGTGTGTGTGTGTGTGTGTGTGTGTGTGTGTATAAATATGTGCGTATATACACATTATATATATATTATATATATGTATATATATATATATATCTGTGTGTGTGTGTGTGTGTGTGTATGTATCCATGTATATGCCAGGCATAGATATCCAGCAACTGGAACAATCACAGAGGTTCCTCATTAAAAGAATACAGGGCATAAGTAAAATGTCCTATGCAGACTGCCTCAAGGCCGTATCCCTGTATTCTGTCTCCTACAGGCTTTTGAGGGGAGATCTATGCCTGGCATACAGGGCATTGTGAGACCCCACTCTGATGGACCTGGTGCATATCCACAAGACAAACACCAGAATTGCCCATTCTAAAGACTTAAACCTTGCCTGTGATATAAATAGGACCTACTGGAGAGACAGGTATGTTTCCCAGAGACATACCCCATCTATGGAACAGGCTCCCCATCCATGTGAAGCAGAGTTCCTCCCTATTCCAATTCAATTGCAATTTGGACAATTAGATGGGAAAAGGGAAATTCATCCCTGGTTTGGCACCTATGTCTCTAATGGACACAGGTAACCTGTAAATAGTTCATCTCCGAGGCCCATGCTTACACTTATCAATGGTATCAAAACTTCTCAGAGATTTGGGATGCATGGCTAGGCTTAAAAAAGGCCCTTGTGTTCATCAGCCCAGTAAATACCTATGAACCTATACATAAAATACCATATATTGAGCAGGAAAATCCTTGTCAGCGGTGGCCCAGGAAGATAAAACCCACAAAAAGTTACAGTGTCATACATTAATACAAAGAATAAAAGTCACATACGATAATAATTGTAGTACAGAGACATAGGATTTAAAAAAAAACATTCAATAAAGTACAGAATCTTATATATGTGCCTTTATGTGTGTGTCTGTTTGTATGCATACATGGATAAGTTTCATGCTGGCAGCAAGCTGAGATGATGATTCGGGTAGACCAGTCTTTTTTCCAGCAATGATCTCCATCTCATCTTGTGTGATTCTTCAGGTGCTCTCAGTTCAACAGATAGATATAACTTGTCAAATGTTTTTGCCCTGCAGCCACCTTCAAATGAACTGTGTCTGGTATACCTCCCAGTGGAGGCACGCAGGAATCCTCATGAGCTTATCGAATCACCACACCCGAACGTTGAGATCCTTCTGAACTGCTGAGTTTGTCAGTCTGCTATGGGAACTGATTCCAGCTACCCTGTAAAGAAACCTCATTTCTGCATTGTTTACTTGTGACCTCCTTTAACCTGGTCCCCTAACCAAAGCAAATGGCCATACATGAGAATAAGGACATAGAACTGACCTGAAAATCCAGAATTGTATCTTACAGCTTAGGATGTACTTCATCAACACAGTGCATTGCAGTGCTATAGTAATTCATTCACTAGTGAATCTCCTGAGTCCCTCTGCTTTCACTTGTGAATACAAACAAAGCTAATTAAACATGACCATCTGAGGTAAGTGCTCCTCCCTCACCTGCTGTAAGTGCTTGTGTGTGCATGAGTGGGTGCATTCATATGTGCCTTTGTGTGTGTGCATGTGTTTTTGTGTGAATGTTCATATGTGCAGGTGTGTGTGTGTGTGTGTGTGTGTGTGTGTGTGTGTTCATGAGTACAGTGGAGAGTCGATTATCTGAACTAGTTGGGACCTAAGGTAGTCTGGATAATCAAACATATAATTGAACCATTGAACTGCATAAAAAACTTCTAAAAATGTTTTTGATGAATATTAAACAAGAAAAATAAAACAAATTTACTATTAAGTACAAAACAGCATAGTATATTGTTGTAGTATAAGCTCAAAAAACACACTGAAGCAAATAAGTATAATACTTACATATTGAGACTTTATGATTTTTCTTACCCAAAAACTTTGGAAGCCTGCGTTCGGATAAATGATGTTTCAGATAATCGACTCTCTACTGTATCAAATAAAAACAGTTTGTGGGAAGACCTTTGATTAATTTAATGCATTTATAACTGGTATAATTTAAGTTAGTGAGCTGATCCAAAGGAAAACTTTTTAGCCACAACCTGGACCAAATGGCAAAATTACACAAATATACATTAATTGTGTCTGTGAACTTCACAATGGCAGTAAACATGGAAAGACTTGCTATGGGATTAATCATTCAAGAAATAGGGAACTTCCAAACACTGAACCCATCTCAGTTTGGATTTGTCAGGGGCAGGTCATGCTTACTCACTCTGGTAGATTTTTTTGAAAAGGTCACGAAAGCAATGGGTGAAGGCAAATGGTACACGCCCCTTCCCTGGACTTTGCCAAACGTTTGATACAATTCCCCATACAGGTATAGTAGAAATGCTAAATAATCTGAGAGCAAACCCCTATGTCACCCACTGGATTGCCAGATGGTTCACAGATAAGATACATGAAATCAAAATAGGGGACGTTACCTCCACAAAGAGAGCAGTCACCCATGGAGTCCCGCAGGTTTCTGTGATGGGATCTGTCCTGTTTCTTTTGTACTTTTCTGAAGTAAAAGCAAATACCAAAGGGCTCTTGGTGACAAAGGTAGTCATTGAATCCCCAAATGACCTATCCATCCTGCAGGAAGGCCTATCCTAAATAAATAAGTAGTGTCAAAACCATGGACTGAAACTAAATGCATTATTGTACCCTTTGGAAAGTCATCTATCCCAGAGAACTACCACATTAACAGTACACCTGTAAGAGCTGATCCATTTGTTCGGGATTTGGGAGCTTATGTAGACAGTGACCTATGTTTTGACCAACATGAGTCCATTGTTATAAGAAAGTCTGTCGATATTACACAGCTTATAAACTAAGGGATTGTGTCTACATCTGGGGATGTCATCCTCTCCTTTAACTCTGCTCTCATTAGTCCAATCATTAAATATCATACAGTCCCTTTGGCATAAATCTGTCCAGACACATGCAACAACTGGAATGCACACAGAAATATCTTACTTATGTGAATAGCAATCTAACCTTTCCCCACCATGTGTCAATTTTTGTAAGAAAGTCCTTCTATATTGCACAGCTTATAAACAAAGACACTGTGCCTAGATCTGGGAATGTCATTGCCCCCCCCCCTTTTCTCAGCTGTCATTAGACCAGTCGTTGAATATAATGACCTTGTTTGGCATGTATCTGTTCAGACACGCGCAATAACTGGAATGCTCACAGAGATACCTTACTGAAAGGATACAAGGTCTAAACAGCATGTTTTACATGGAATAACTCAAAGCCCTGTCACCATACTCAGTATCCTAAAGACTGCTAACAGGTGACCTGTGTTTGGCATATAAGGCATCCTCTGGCCCAATACTGATGTATTTACTGCTCATCAGTAAGTCAACTGGCATCAGAAATACTCAGTCTAGGATATAAACCTCATCTGCAATATCAAATTAATGGTTTGGAGGGACAAGTGTATCTTGCAGAGGATACCACTGTTCTGGAGCAGACTCCCCATCCACCTAAAATAAAGTTCATCCTTGTTCATATTCAAGCACGACTTGGATTTATGGATGGGAAACAAAAACTTTACTCCAGGACTGACCCTGTACTATTAAGGGACAGAGGCACCTCATAAATACTTTATCCCATGCATGTGTCCCCTCATATCATCTATTATATGATCACAGTTATTCTCTTTAGGGTTAATGTATAATTATCAACCATGGGATGAATAAGGTTATTCTCTAACCAAATGGGATATGTTAATTTGAGCACAAAATGGGAAACTGAGTAGGTTTAAAATGGATGTGTGAACCTATTAATTAAGCACTTTTTCAAATTGATTATATACATCTAACACTGAAGAGATTTTTCAGAGATATAGATTCAAACCTCTAAACAACAGCTACAAACAGGTTTAACGAAGAGAGATTGATGCACATATTAAAACTTTTAGAAACCATTTAGTCTGCTCCTTTATCTTAGAGGGTAAAGCCCTATCTATAGTTCAAGTGACATTAGCTTGGTTAGTGGCCAGAGCATTTGACAGCAGAGGTAGAGAGGATGGGGTGCCTACCCTGGAGTAGGCAAGATGATGACTTCCATCTGACTCATGCCACTGCTCTAGTGACAGAGCCTTGGCTTTAGAGTAGTGACTGTTCACAATGCTGAAAGCCAGTACAAGGAAGATGTGGACATGACCATCTAAACCAGTGACCGGAGTTTGTGTTGATGTGGAGTACAGGAGTATTACACATGTGCTACAATCGGGATTTTTGGTTGTCCTTGTCGTGATCCAAAGTGCATATGTTACCAAAAGGGGAGGGATCAGGCCACACAAATGCTATCATTGCCAGGATTCTGGCAAGAGCAAAAAGTACCCTCAGGATGCCTGGATGATAACTTCCCCTTTGCAGAGTGATGAATGGGAGGCTTGGTGGTCAGCCGCCATGTTGGAAGTAAAACATACAAAAAATGCCTATTAGAATTAAAAAAATATATATTCTCAGCATGACAATTGGACCTGGGCATGACTTATACATTTTTACAGTACTGAATATCATAATGTTGTAACTTATAATCCAAAAACTCCAAGGAAAGGGTGCCACAGAACCAGGAACCAACAAAACCACAACAGGCACCCAAAGAGGCAGAAGGTAATAATACTATGTAATGGCCCTATGTAAAACATGTGGTGCATTTTATATTGGAAAAACTACTCATAAACTCAAAAGGAGGATTTATGAGCATTTATATGCTATTAGAGTCGAAGATATTAAAAATGCCTTGTTTAAACATACACTGACATGTCCCCAAGCAAAATGGGGCTTCTTTGTTGTAGAGAAGGTGCAATGTGATGTGAGGGGGGGGCCGTGGGAAAATAGGATAGAGGTGAGAGAAATATTTTGGCAGTTGTTATTGGAAGCCAATAAATTCCCAGGGCTGAATGAATACATATCCATTGCCCCTATTTTAAAAATGAGAGCTGCAAAACTATAAAATAAGTTTATATAATGTTTTGCAAGTTCTTTTTGTTGGTTTTTGATTCAAGTTTATTTATCTGTCCAACACATTGTGATGGTTTTAGTATTTATATATTTATTTTAAAGTTCTTTTAAAAAATGTGTGTGTTTTTATCTACTTTCATCTGTATTTGTGGAAAGTTGGTAGGTTGTCATGAATATTTTAGTTACAGGATTTAATTGGTGTCAATTAAACAATTGTTTTAACTACTAATTAGATTGGGAGGGGTATATAAGCAGGCACAGCCTTCATTCTTTATTTACATCTGAGGAAGTCTGGTGGACGAAAATGCTTTGTATTGTGTGGCGTTTATGTGATTAAACCTGCTGCTGCTTACACCTACAGGCTCGTGTTTTATTATTACCTTCTGCCTCTTTGGGTGCCTGTTGTGGTAATGTTGTAACTTAGCTTTAAAACACACATAATGCAGTCCATTAAAACATACTTTTAAAATAAGAAAGTGAATGTAATTGGAAGGTTTTAGGTATAATCTTCATGATTTATAGGGAATGCAACATACAACCTAAGTCAAAAACTGAGAGAAAGGAAGAAATAAAGATAAAAGACAGAGATACTATGACACTGCCAGAGTGCAGAAATAGATCTTCTGTGAGAGTAATGAAGATGTTTGCTGAGTGGGAGTCTGTATAATTATAAGTGCAAGCAGAGAATGAGGGTACTTAACAACTGGTATTAAGTCAAGATGGAAAGAGATGGATCAGAAAACTGAAATGGTTTCAAGACATGAAAATCATAAATATACTCACAAGTTAATCACCAGTTTAATGTCTACAGATGCTTAGGTTTTGTACATATCTTGACAGGAATGGACCCTATTCCTAAGTCAGGGCATAATAAAGTTAATGAAATCAGTATTACTTCAGTTTTTGATGTTAACCAAGAGTGCTCTTCTCAGCACGCACAATGTGCCCATAATTACCTCCCTTTGTAGTTCATATAGGGGTTACATGTATTGGTGACATGTTTAAGTTTGATTGGGCATTCTTTTTGTTAGTCTTGCTGCCTGTACTAATACTGGAACAATCTGGGTATCATTGTTCCACACTGCTCATTTATGCTTGCAAATCACACTATTTTAAGACTTTGTGTCAATATAAGACAATATAATTACTGGGTGTAGCAATTTCAATGATCACTGATACTTTTGTCTTTTATTCTATGTCTACTTTTCTTGCATATATTTTTATGAACTGTTGGTAATGAATGATCCCATGTAATACAAACTTTGTCATTGTCAAGAATGCTTTGTGCTTCATGTCTCCAATGCTTCTCAGCTAGTTCTGTATTGCAGTGGCATAGCTAGAGTTTATGCCGCCTGGGGGTGTTTTTGAGTTTGCTGCCCCCCCCTCAAGATCATGGTCAAATGGGGCCCCCATACACAGCCCTCCCCCTGCCGCCATTCCAGTGTCCCATTACTTGGCTATTTCTCCCCATTTACCATAAACACTGTAATGTGCATACTGCTTATGTTTTATTTCTACAATGATTATTTGGATTTCATTTAAAACTTTTATTTAAAATTTTATAGCACAAACACTGATAGAACCTGCTAAACAAATCAATACAGTCTCACAATGAAAACTCAAGACTACTAGGCATATAGTTCCACAGTTTCTTTTGCCTCAGAAAATACATTTTAATTCATACACTTATTCTGTCAATTTTCAGCTGATCAATTACTACTATTTGAAGAGGGCCCCTGTCCCTGAAAACCACGCGAATAGCTCTTAATTGTCATACAAGTCTGCAGTAAATAATTGAAAGTAACAAGTACAGAACTACGTGGTGATATGTAGTTATGTGGGTGGGGATCCCACTTCTGCAGAGGTCTCAGACTTGGACTCACATTTAATGCCCCCCCCCCAACAGGTTTTCTCTTGTTAAGTCATAAAGATTATGTCAAGCAGCAACCAGAAGACACTAACGTTCCATGTCGTTTAGTATACGAAAAGTGCGTTGTGATACAAAAACTACTGCTCCGTTAACTTTCAGTAAAATCTGAATAATAACTAAAATAGAAAGTGTCCCTGGTTTCAAAAGACAATGATCAATTAAATACACCCTTAAATCAAGCATCACTGCAAAACAGGTTGATAACCAAATCATCGAAAGACGCTGTGGTCCTTTTTCCAGTATTACCATCATAAACATAATAATTCCAGCTTAAACATGTGTCTTCTTCGTTTTAACATTAAACTAACCGGGGGAAAAAGCAGGGCAAGTTGTGTAACTAATGACCCAGTGCACTCACCGGTAGTTTGTTTGGAAATTTAGATCGAATAGTAGCGACTTCCTGTTTTCTTGTGGCTAAAAGAATTCAAAAGGATAATGGACTGTGTAAAAAATGCGTACAACAAAAAACACAAACATACAGCCCCTCCTTACGCCATACAAGCAATCCCGTAACTCCCAACTCTTAAAAGTTTCCAAAAAAAAAAGAAATACCTAGACCTAACCGCAGTTTAAAGGGTCTGCAATCCTGAATCCGCTCAGCTGGCGGCACTGATAACACAAGCTTGCAACTAGCACCAACCATTAACCTTTAAAGTGAATGTTACAACATGCTAACTAGATGCATATCCTCCTTTTAAAAACTGCCAATACTACTCACCTTTTACACGACTGATGTCACTTATGTTTGCTAAAAACTGACTGTGCAAAACTGTGCGATCAAGATCTAGCTAGCCCTTCTGTTACACTCGTTAAGCTAAGTGAGTTTTACAAAAACCAAAAAAAAAAAACAGCTTAGCGAGTGTAAAAAAAATACACACACACACACACACACACACACACACACACACACACACACACACACACACACACACACACACACACTCATTGTAAACCCTTATTCTCAGCAAAAGAAAGCAAGGCAGAAGAAATTAATCGGCTACTATCGTGAATTATATTTTAAAAAAAGTTTACTTACAAATAAATCAGGCCACGAGGGTAAGCTAATACAGGCAAGGCTTGGAAAAACATGTTCCGTCTGGAAAATACTGTGTACTAGAAACACGAACACGAAAGGAACTTCTCTACCACCTGCAGCTAAATTTGAGTATTCCAAGGCTGGGGGAAGGACCAGGCAGCTGTGACATGAAAGAATGGGTGGGTTTGACCAAGAAGCAGAGGCCGGCCATGGTGATATCACTTCGGGGGAGGGAAATGTTAAAAAAAATATACTTCCACTGCCTGGCCGTGATGACATCAGTAATTGGGGGACTCCAGCAGGCTTAAGTAAAACGCGAGAGAATGTTTTTAAAAGTGTAAACATTCCTGTACGCTAAGGTAGGGTTGGATTACCGAACTCAGGAGGAATTAATATTTTCTAAACGCTGCTTTCTTATTTGTTTATGCAGGAAGCTGTAAATAGGGACGAAAATGGCAGAGAAGTTGAGGAAAGTATTTTACAAACCTGTTGTACTCCTTTAACATTAAAACTTCTCTGCCCTTGAAACTCACATTCATTGAAACCCACATTCAAAGAAAATGCATCTGGCTAGTGTCAAGTTTACCTTGCAGATATATTTAAGACCATGCAAACATTCATGTGTTCTTTGATTCGCCTTCCCGATTGTATTAAATTATATTCCTTATATAATACAGCACAATTGTTTGAGCGTGTTTTAAATTTGTTTTGAACATTTTTCCAGTAAGCAATGAAACAAAATGTATGAACCAATAATGACAAAACTGCCCTATTCAGAGAATTTGCATCATAAAAGTCTACTTAAACTTCTGCCATTACAATCCACCAATATCAGTAAATATGCACAATCTCTGCAGAGGTAAAAGTCATCTACATAATTTCACATTAAAGAGATCTGTAACTAATGAAGAGGTTGCTGCTAGCAAACAACTTTCTATTTCATTGTTTCATCTACAAATAAAGTGCCTGTTGCCCTTACAGAATAAATTGCCTATGTTTTGTTAAAAAATAAGCTCATAATCTTGCCATAGGGAATGAATGGGAAATTGATAACAGGTTCATACCAACTAGATAAACAACTGCAAAAAGCAAACTGATGAACAAAATCTAAATAAGTTCCAGGCAGGCAGGTAGACCGGAGTCCACATGTAACTTTAAATCAAAATAAATTTATTTGTGTAAAGCACTTTTTGTCCAGTTCTATACATGAACTTCTTCAGATACGCTGTTACTAAAGGAAATTGTGCTTAAAATACCCTCCCTTACTAGTTATGTGATCAAAAGACCAATCAAGAATTTAAAGTACTTTCTACATAAGAACACTTATATTACTCAGACTTTTCTCATACAAAAGCAAGACTAAAACTTTTTTTAAAAAACAAATAAATGTTAAACATGAGTAAGAACATGAATATGAAAATCTAAATTCCTATTCAACTACTCATAAATATTATCTTTTTAAAATTTTCAATTTTAAGATGCTGTGGATAGAACTTGTCATTTAAACCTGGTAGTATATATGCATCCAGGTGTATTTGCCACAACAATTCAGATAATTCCAACATTACTGTCATTGGACCACCTATTGGGGTTAGGCCGCATCTGCTGTATTATCCAAAATTTAGAAGTGTGCCCTGGGTTCAGACTGACATGTTTTCCTAGGGCATTTTTGCCCTTATTCCTGGAAATACTATATAGGTGTTCCTTTCACGTAATTTTCGTTCTGTTTTTCCTGTATAGAATGAAGGGCATTCTTGACATCTAGCCAGGTACACAACCATTTTAGATTGACAATTGCATCTATTATTGTTCTTCGGAATTTCATCTCAGGTAAAAGGGACTTGGTTGGTAAAATAGGAACAAGTCCGAAGATTATTTACAGGAGGGGCATAAATTGGAAAAATATTTTGGAGAAAGAAAAAATTAAATTGAATAGAAATCTGGGTACTTTTAAATGTGGCAGCTGCCCCTATTGTATATATATATAGAAGAAGGGGATTATGTAGACGTCAGGGGCATGAAATTAAAGTCCAACACAGTACAGTATCAGCAACCCATTTACATACTGTGGGAGTAGAACCCACAGCCTTCTGCATCAAAAGCAAGTATACTATCTGTTGTGCTACTAACAATGCAAACAGACTTGGCATAAGCAGCACTAAACTACTCTTCTCCTGAAGCTCTCACCTCCTTCTTAAATTCACTTGACACTCAACTAGCTCTCTCAACTTTGCAACACAAGAAATCTGGAAAAAGTCAAAATGTATTGGGTGGGGGACAAAGGCCCAAAATCAGGGATATATTTTAAACATTGCTTGTATAATCTTAGAAAGTTGCTAGAATAAAATGTTTTGTGTTACCATGCAATTCGAGATAGGAAAACTGAAACTTAAATGGCTATCATTATTTAGTGAATTAATTTCTCACAGATTTGCCAGAAAGCCACACATTTTAAGAGGAACAGACCAAAAGTATGAGCTAAACATTCTGTGAAAATCTGGACAGTTGAGAGCTATGGACTCAACTCCTTGAATCATAAACAAGTGGTGGCATGGGTAGAGAATTCAGACTCTTGCCCCTTGTACCTAAGGTGCAGTGTTTGAGCCTGAATAACATTAACCACCAGATATACCTAACTGAGGCATTTTACACACACACACACACACACACACACACACACACACACACACACACACACACACACACACACACAGATACATAGAACCCCAGTGCAGCAGTCTTGCCACATTATTGTACCTTTCAGCATACATGAACTTTGCCATTCATTTTTCACATCCAGCAGCAAGATGTGCAACTGTTTCCCGTTCTGTTTTACAGAACCTACATTTTTGCCTTTCTCCCATTTTTCAATTAACTTTGTAAGCTAGAGTGTACACAGCCCACTATTTTGGGTCACCATTATAAGCCTTTCTTCTTTTGGTTTCAGTTAATCTCTCCTTAACCATCCCTGCATCAAATCTCGGTCAGCATGAGGTTGTTACAGATGTCTTCTATTTCAGTTTTCTTTCCTTCTCTTCTGAGTATTTTCTTTATATACTTTTTTTTTTTGCACTTTTAGTTGCTGTGTTATTTTTGTCACCTTCTGATTTGATTTCTTTTCCCACTTTATTCTGAAATGCAGATGCTAAAATAAGCAAATATGTCGTATTAGACTTCTCCTGCTTTAAAACTTTCACTATGTTTGGCTCTGATGAAGTCAGCAGATAGGTATACTGTTCTCCACAACTGCATTATCTATGCATGTAGTCAATTTTGAAGAGGCTCGTACTTTCTTCAGAGTGAGGGATATATAATTTTGGCATGCTATGGTCTTTATATATCATTTGATAAGCATGAAGCATTTTTCTTGTTTTCATTTCCAACTGATTCAATATTTTGGGGGCAGTCAACACGACAAAGTTCTATGGTAGAACAGGAAGAGTAAACTGATTTACCATTTGGGCTTTATTCATAGATGTCAAGAGACATTTCAATATTAACCTTAGTCTTCTAAAGTATTCCTCACTCAGCTTTATTTTCAAAGATATTTCATGACTATTTCAAAGACATGCGTCTGGAGCATTTCTCCCCGGGCCTCAGCTGAAAACCTGGCTTTGTTCCAAGTCGCACTTTCCCGGTGAATAAATAATTTGTTCATATTTTATTGCTGTCCCTTCCACCCATTTCCAAACATTTATACAATCCATCCTTTGTCTCACATTCCTAAGGCAGATATTTTCTTGGTACTGCCGCTTTCTTTTTTAAATGTTGCTTTTGCACATTTATCAAGACCCAGTGCCATTATTGTATCATCTTTGATGAGATAGCTTTAAGGTTTGTTTCTTGGAGTTAAACTACAGCCATAGCCTAATCTATTAAGTTAATAGCTTAATGAGTTAAGGGCAAGACAAAACGGCAGCTTTGACAAAGAATCACCCTGGAATATCCCCCTTTGAATTTTATCCCTGGGACAGTAATTTGTCCTTTGTCATAGCTTAGATGCAAAGTGGTTGGCCACTGTTTTATACTCACTGCAATGTAATTGATCAATGTAGTGTGTACTAATACATCTGTAAGCATTCCATTACCCATGTATGTGGGATGCTGTCAAATGTTCTTTTTTTTTTTGTAATCTATCCAAACCATACTTAGATCCTTTCCCTTTTTACCAGTCCTTATTATTCTACTTTCTTATATTTCACTTTTTCCCGTGTTTTACTTTATTCATTGTAAATAAGATGGTTATTTAGTAAAAAATAGTCCCTTAAACTGCATCCTTTTTCTTTTTCTTTACACAGAGAGATGTTGGGCTTAGCCATTTTTATTGAAAGTATTGTTAACTTAAATAAAAAGTTAGTAAGTAATCTGCCAAGTTAATATAATTTTATAATGCAATGCTATTGAACAAAAGAAATAGCTGACTAAAAGTAACATTTATAATTTTATTTATTGTCATTATTTTTTTCAGCAATGGACAGATGGCTTGCGATCTATTATTCATAATTTCAGAGCGAATAATGTCAGCCCAATGACATGCCTCAAGAAACAGTGAGTGTTTTATTTATATTTCTGTATTACTATTATTATTATTCATAGTAGTAGTAGCATCAGTAGTAGCAATAGTAGTAGCAGCACTAGTTCTTTTTTTTTTTTGCTAAATTTATATTTTGCTTTGTTATGGTCTATAACATAATTATTATTGTTTAGTAGACTCCAACTACATAGTCACTACAGTATCTTAGCTCATGGCTAGACTTTACAAATCTTACTCATCATATTCTCATGCAGTTAGTTATAGGCATATGCAAACAATAAACTGTAATTACATTTCCAATTTTTCACTTATCCAGGGGAATTTATTTATTCTGTTTTTTGACCAAGCAGATCATGCTGGATCCGTGGCTCCTTTTTAGCAAAAAATTGAGCTGGCATGCAATCTACAGAAAAGTTGGCCAGGGCTATGTCAAACTCCTTTCAGACAAATCTAAACTAACTGGTGCTTTCCCAAATATTAATAGATATAACTCTCAAAAATCCCTAGGTAAGACACTTTAGAAAAATATACAAAACATTAGCGGTATTGCATGAGAGAGATAATGTTTTAGCCTTCCATCACTTTCTGTCACACATTCCTAGCTGATTCATATTTCATGAACATATGCCTGACCCCAAACCCTCATTCCTGCATCGCCAGCACTTACCATCTGTTTTGAACCTCTGGTCAGAGCATTTGGTATGTAAACAAGTACCTGCGTATACTTTTTATTTGCTTATCCCACCTTGATCCTACTGTTCTCAAGCGCTGATACAACTTCATGATCTCCTCCTGTTCCCCTCCTGTCACCCCCCTTCTCCATTTTCACAACTCTGCCTCATTAGCCTAAAGTATAACAGTCATGTAGCCCTTGCTGCACTAAGTCTCGGACTATATACGTCTTCTCATTTCATCCCCTCTCATGCCTGTGGAGAGATGACTTGCAATCCATAATGCTGCCATATTCCCTACCTGGCTCTTTTTCTTCTGTTTCTCTCCAACAGACTCTGGTATAAACCACAAATCTTCATTCTCCCATACCCAGTCTGTCACCACCCTGTCCTGTACATCCATCTTACTATGTTCAAAGATATCCACTGAGAATCCTTCCTTCCTTAACTTCCCCCATTTGTCTCCTTAGATTCCTTCACATCATACCTTCAGTGCCATACTCCTGACCCATTAATCTATTACAAAAGTTAAGAAATGGTTGTCAGAAGAATGCATTCCCTTTTCTTCACCTTCTACATGTCCTAACATTTCCTTTCTTATAGTTCAGGGATACAAGTGGGAACTTTGTTCTGGACCTGGATACAGTGGGGGGGGGTCAAGGCAGGTGTTTTTTCCTTCACTTTAGAAATTGTCAGTGTTGCTTGCTCTTATTACTCAAGTGCATTGCATTTCATGGAGCATCCTACGTTTGATCATTAATTGATGGTGCATTCCACTGTTCCACTTTCATTTCAATTGTCATCAAATTCTGTTATCTCATTGGGTCACAAATGTAAACAAACGAGAGACTGAAATCATAAGCCATCTGTGAAAGGAACCCAACCAATTCTGTGCAAATATTCTTGTGTGTTCCTGCAATCCGGACTTTCTTGGTAACTCCATTTTTTTTGTTTGTTTGTTTTTTGGGGGTTTTTTTGGATTTGGTTGCTGGATTCATCTTCAATTACTTCTAATAGGCAGAGTTCTAGAGATAAACCAGTAACAAAAGAATGTATTTAGAAATTAATATGTACAACAGTACTTTAGCAAGCCAGAAGAGAGTTATTTCTATTTTTGTTTCTTTGTTTGCTAAAGATAAAAAGATTGCCTGCAGCTTTTAATTTACTGAAAGACAATGAACCGAGCTATTGATTTGATGAACAGTCATTGTCACTAAGGAAAGGGACAGAAACTTGTTAAAAATGCCTTAGTTTATTTAACAGTATGGCAGGTTTGTTCTTGCAATTATGTGGGTGAAACTATTAGAATATATGTATGAACACTGGTATAATAGTGCAGGAGGAGGTCTTACAAATGTACTTTAAGCATGCATATAGGTGCATGGTTTTATAAAATTTAAGTTTTTTTATTGTTGACAAAGTTCAAACCAATCCAAGGGTATAGAATGATATTATTATAAAAGAGAATGAATAAGTTTGTCAGTTACGACTCTGGGCTGAAACATTATCTAGACTAAATGATCACATTTCTATAACTGGTGTTTTAAAATTGTGTAGGAATAAGTTATATTTTTTATATCTAATCTATATATTGTAATAGGCTAAGTTTTAATATCATATAAAATACTTGTTTATATTTACATGTTTATTAGATGCTCATTGGTTTTCTTAGTAACCTTTTTAGTCATATGACTTATATTTGTTCACTGTGTGATTGTGGTACATGTATTTAAACATTTTGATGGCTTTGATAGAATTTGTTCTGATGAAGTCTGGTATAATACTTTAGAATGAAATCACACAACTATTTATTAAATCACGCTTTCCAAAAGAAAAATGTTCAGAGTGGATATGTTTCAACATGGTAACTATTTTTTTTTCTTCTTTTATTTGTTTTTTCAATCAGACAGCAGGTTGGACTAAAACTGACCCTTGTTACCAATAGCAAATGTCAGTAAGACATGTTAAATGCAAAAAAGAAGGGATTCAAGCAGACCTGATGAGATATACTATAAGAAAATGTAACTATGAATAGATGCATTATTAGCACTGTAGGTTTTAGCATTAGTAGCACAGTGGAAAAGCTAATAAAAAATCATCTAAAGCATGCTGTCAAAGCCAGACAAGAACAAGAAAAACAGAAATAGCAAAGCCCTAAGCAGAGAACTAAAGATAAATTCCAAAATAATCTTTTTTGTTTTATTTTGCTTTTTTATAACATTTGTTTTCCTATAGATGGAACTGTCAAACAACTATAAACCAACTGCAAAATAATCTTATGTTGTATGTGTACTTGTTTTCAGCTGGATGAAACTGTCATTTCTAACAAACACCAATGGAAAAATTCCTGTCAGGAGGTAAGTGAGAGAATGTCTACTTTCTTAGTTATTTTTCATAGTTATTTCTTTACTGTCTTGAGTACCACAGTTCTGTACTTTCAGCAGGTTTCTATATCATGGTTTGCTGTTACACACTGATGAACCTTGATTGCAACTCATTTGGCATGTGTTTAACTAATAAGTCCAGTCTTTTGGGAAACCAGCAGTGGTCATGAATTTGGTGGTGGTCTTCATGTAGAGTGACCAAAAGTTTCCTGGCACAGAATGAGGACAAGAATAGTCTATTGCCTGAGTAAGTAAGTCTTACCTCAGGACAAAGCTGTGACACTCACCAATTGTACTGTAATGTAATGTACTCGTGGTAGGTACCAGCACAGAGAATGTTCTCTCATGCACAGCAGTTTTAAGTGGAGGGGTAACAGAGTGAAATTGTTGCCCTATGTACATCTGAGTACATAAGGGTTGTCTTGTAAGGGTAGTTTCACTCTTAAAGGGTGGGGTGGGGAGCATTGCCTGTGTTTTAGCACCTTGAAGCACTGAAAGCTTTTTGGAATTTATAGCAAATTGCAATGTTATATCTGGGAATCTGCAGACTATACTCTCAGATGTCTTTTTTCTATGAGTATAGTGGGCTGAATGCATGATAAGAAAATTAAGGCCATATTAGAGTTTGGGTATAAAAATACTTATAGCAATGGCCCTGCAAGCAGTAGGTGAAAGGAGGTAACTGATCTTTTAATGTATTTTTAATTGAGCAAGGACTTTATTAGTTATAAAATATGTGTGTGTTTGTGTGTGGGAGGGGGTAAAAGAAGAATAGGGTTGAGTATTAGGCCTGGGTACCTCTCTACAGTCACACTAGGTATCCTGTTCCCATTAAGATCTTTTAAGAGAAGAGAAGGAATAGTGGATAATTTCCTGGCTGAGGCAAGGCCATGGCATTGATTTTCTTAGGTCAGTAGGTTCACAGATATATATTAAGCTAACAAGTAGCAGGGTCTTTATAAACCTAGCAGTGCAAACCTACCCAATTGTGTTCCTATATATTGTCTGTGATTGTTAATAGGAGTGTTATGTTAGGAAGTTTCTAAGCATTATGGGGGTGCTAGTCAGGGGTTAATTAATAGTTTTTAAGTAGTGGAGCAGGTGCAAAACTGGGTGAAATTGCCATGTAACTTGGCTTGTAGGTCAGAGGTGTTAGTACTGGATTGCAGGAGCAGCATATCACTAACATATATTACTACTTTATGATTTGGTAATTCTAGTAGGAGATCATTGACAAAAAGAGAGAGAAGAAAACCCAGCACAGACCCTTACCATAGCCCTGTATTAAGTTTACCAGAAGAAGATGAGACATTGCTATGGACTTGGAAGCTTTTGTCTTTTAGATAGCTGCAAAACCAGGAGATAGTGTTATCTCCAAAGCTGAGTCTTCTTATTCTGTTTAGAAGAGTGGTAGGCTTGAACACTTCAAAAGCCCTCATCATGTCAACAAAGAGACCTGCATTAATATGTCCTTCATTCAGGTTGCAATAAGTGATATCATAGGTTCATAGGTAGGTACTGGGCTATCTGCCCAAAGGCATTTATAAGCCTAGCCGGAATTGTGTTGGCTTTCGCCGCCCCCTTAGATTAGTTCCCTGTGCCTCTGTCCAGCAGAGCCATTCAAGTGATCCCCGGAGTAAACTTTCTATTTCCCATCCACTCGTCAAGGTTCCTCTTGAAAAGTGTTAGCAAGGAGCTCTGCCTAATGTAGATCGGAATCTTGTTCCAGAGCATGGAAAGTCTCTGGGACAGGAATCTATCCCTCCAGCATGTCCTATTTAGTGTTGTGGTGAGGTTTAGATCCTTAGAGTGTGTGGCTCAAGAGGATAAGTTTTTCTTTAGGTGGAGCATGTCCATCAATTCTGGGTTGGACATGGCCTTGTATGTCAGGCATAGATCACCTCTGAGTAGGTGGTATGCAGCTGAGTACAGCTGGAGTTTCTTCAGTCGAGCTGCATAGGACATCTGTTTGAGGCCAATGATCCTCTTGGTGAGGTACTTCTGTGGTCTTTCCAGCAGTTGCAGGTGTCATGTAAGGTTCATCCCAAATGGGGCGTTGCACTCTATGATGGGTCTGATGAGTGATGCATAGAGAGGCACAATGACCTCTTCTGATCTGGATGCAAACCCTTTTGTGATTAGGTGGGCCACATAGAAGGATTTTCTTACCACTTTGGCAATGTGATTATCAAAGGAGAGATTACTATCTACTTGGGTCCCCAGATCCCTTATTATGTCTATCTTATTTAGGGAACTACCACCTATGTGGTAGTTTGTGGGTACTTTGTTTTTTCCCAAGGGGATGACTATGCACTTTTTGGCATTTAGGTTGAGGCCATGGTTTTGACACCAGGTATCTGTCTCAGTGAGACCCATTTGGAGGATGTCTATGTCAGCTGGAGGGTCAGTTATAGCCCCTAGTTTGCAGTCGTCTGCGAACATGGTCAGCCATAGACCTCCTGTGCTTGCCTGTACCTCTGAGAAGTATTTGCCAAACAGGAGGGGTACTAGGACTGAGCCCTGGGGAATGCCACTTGTAACTGGTTTAGAGTCAGACCTAGCTCCCGCAACTCTTACCATGTGGGTTCTGTCCGTGAACCAGTTGGCAACCCATCTCGCAACGTAGGGGTTTATGTTCAGGCTGGTGAGCTTGTCTATAATACCAGAATGGGGAATAGTGTTGAAGGCCTTTGCGAGGTCTAGATAGGCTGTGTGTATCACCTTTCCCTTGTCTATAGCCTTGGTAATGGTCTCAAAAAAGTCCATCAGGTTTGGGAGGCATGACCTGCCCTTAACAAAGCCGAACTGAGTAGGGACCAGTGTTTGGAAGTTCCTAATGTCTCTGTTAATGAGATCCATGATGATGCGCTCCATAGCCTTGCAGACCAAGCTAGTCAGGCTTATAGGGCGATAGTTCCTGGGGTCTGTTGTGGCTCCACCTTTGTGGAGCGGAATAACCATTGCTGTGCACCACTCTATGGGCATGTAGCCTGTAGAGAGGCTGAATTTGAACAGTGTGTTTAGGTGAAGGGTTAGTTCATCTTTGAGCTCGTGTAGGACGCAGTCTGGGACACTGTCCGGTCCCATTGATGCTGTGTTCTTGGCTTTGGAGAAGGCTGTTTTAACCTGAGTGTCTGTGATTTCAGGGGCACTACATTCTTCTGGTATGGTTATGGGCCCTTTTGGGGGTGAGAGGGGGTGAAGTTTGCACTTAACCTGTCTGCCAGGATGTTGGCAATATCAGTCAGTTCAGTGTATTTTGTGCCATTCTGCACTAACTCTGAGCAGATCTGAGAATTGCCACTTAGATTCTTGACATAGCTAAAGAATGCCTTGTGGTATCTTTGGAGTCCTTGGCAATTTTTCTTTCGACGGTAGCCTTAGATGATTTTATGAGGGATCGTAGTTTCTTGCTGATACTGATCAGGGATGTCTTATCTTCTTGGGATTTTACTCTTTTCTGTACTAGTTTTCTCCTTCTATTGTATAGCTTGTTTATGGCAGGTGTCCACCAGACTGGTTTCCTTTTCATGGAGGAGTGAGTCTTGGTTTTGCTTGGGATAGCATGATCCATGCATTCTTGTAGGTGCTCAAAGAGTGCATTAGTAAAGGATTTTGCAGTTTGGGCAGCGTTATCCTTTAGCATGGGGGCTTTGAAACTTTCCACCTCGGTCTTAAGTAAAGTGAAGTTTGCTTTTGAAAAGTTTTTTACAGTGGTTTCTTTGACCGGGGGTGGGGGTGGAATGTGGCTATCTAGAGTGATTAGTTTATGGTCAGATATAACCAGTGAGGGGTTGACCTCCAGTGTGGAACACTGGTCGCCCATGTTGGTGATGACCAGGTCCAATATGTTGTCATCTCTGGTGGGGGTGTTGACCAGTTGATCCAGGGCGTTTGAGTTTATAAATTCTAGGAAATGTTGGGCAAGGGAGTTAGTACTTGAGTAGTTCTCCCACTTAATGTTTGGGTAATTGAAATCACCCAATATCAGGGTGTTTGGTAGGACCTTTATTTTTCCCAATGTTTCCAGAAATGCCGAATGGGGGTCCTGGGACATGGTGGGTGATCTGTAGCAAGCTACAATTTGAATTGCAGTGTTGCCCATTGTTAGTTGCACATGGATGATCTATAAAGCATCGTGCTGTGCCACTAACCTGGAGTTGTGGGTGTCCTTGATAAAAATGGATACGTCCCCGCCTTTTGTATTTCGGTCCAAATTTTGTGGCCGAAATGTATGGTATGAGCTGTAGCCTGGTAGTGCTGGGGTGCTCTCTGGAGCCTTAAACCAGGTTTCTGTTACTGCACATATATCAATTTTCTCCATACTGAGGAGTGCTTCGAGTGCATGCATTTTGAGGTTTAGACTTCTGGCATCGAGCAGCATTACCCTCAGTTTTTTGTTACTTGTGCTATTTACGGTGGTGGGTTTTTCTTTTCAGCCTTGCCTAAAAAAGGCACTATGGGGGTGGCAAGAGCCTTGTATTCGAAAGCCTAAGGGTGACAGGTGCAAGCCATCTCTAGCAAAGCAGCGTGGCTTGTCGCACATGTCATCCCAGGTTGACAGACACTGGATCCCCTTTGAATGACACCAGAAGCTTAGCCAATTGTTGAAATTGATAATTTTTTCTTTATACCGTGGTATAATTCTTGGTGAGGGCAGGATGCTACTCAAGGTCAGGGTCATACCAGCCTGAACTACGTGATCAGAGAGCTCTTCCATGTCTCTTTTCATGAAGTCTAGGGTGGTACAGCCCAGGTCATTCACACCGACATGGACAATGACAGAGTCGTATTTGTACTTGTTCTGGAGTGACCTGTGTGCTTGTGTTATCTGGTGGATCCTGGCACCCGACAGGCAGCTAACAGTAACCTTCTCCTTGTTCAGCCTAGTGAGTGGGACGTCAGTGTGCCTGACTATAGAGTCACCAATTATTAGTGTGTTGGGTATGTTATTTTGCCTTAAGGGCTGTGATTGCGTGGCACACTGGTTTTGTGAAGTATATGTTTCATGGTTTGTGTTGGGGGGTGGAGGTTGCTTGAATGTCTGCTTTGGAGGTCTCTTTTGCTTTTGCAGATTTTTATTTAGAGCCTCCAAGTATGTTTTTGTGTATTTATGTGAGTTTTTTGCTGGGGCTGGTTTCATAGGTCGGTGTGAGACTGGTGGCATCATGCAAGTAGTTCCCTTCTCCTCTTGACTGTCTGGTCCAGTCTTGGGTTGAGAGAGCTTAGCCTCCAGTTTGGCTGTATAATTGCATATCTTGCATGTATTAGTGTTTGGTGGTAGGAGGAGAGGGTTATCTATGTACATGAGGCAGTTGTAACACTGCCTCAAAATGCCCAGATTCACCAGTTGGACCAGAGAGTACACCTGAAACTGCCCTTTGGACATGCCTGGATAGGTACAGTGAACTGTTTTCCTGATTGGCTGGCAAGGTCGACTAGAGATCCTTGTCCTTCTCTACAGAAGGTCGAATAGAGAGCCTTGTCCTTCTCTACAGTATAGGGAGGTCTAGTGCTAAGGTTTATTAGTGCTTGCTATGAGTTTAGAGCAAGTGCCAGGCTGGAAAGTGAATGGTTTGAGTGCTTAAGTTGAAAGTGTGTCTAGTTCCAAGGGAAAAATTGAAGAGTAGACTTTGTGGAGCCGGGAATAGTTATACACTAGCTAACCGGCGCTGCCCGGGGCGCAAAACTGCGTAAATGCGGGTATTATAGCAGGGAAATGAAAGAGATAGAAATTAGCTCAAAATGGTCAATAAACTACTTATTTCTGGGCAGAAACCACTCCTCCAGGGACAGATAGGCTGCTCAAAGCTCCTCTCTGTCACAGGTGAACAGAGAAACTTCCTTCTATCCAAGTAAGGTATGGGCAAACGCAGAAACTTGTAACATAGCCCTGAATTCAGCACTAACCTGAAAACTGGACTATACTAGCTTAGAAAGGCAGGAAAACAAGTATTTTTTTTTGTTTTTTTTTTTTCAGAAAATAAAGCAGATACAATCAGAAAAACACTTTAAATGCACAGAAATGGCTATCATACTTGAGTGTGTAGCCTACAACAGTTAAACAGGTAATTTAAACACAAAAATTACTTTGTTAAATTGCAGGCAGTAAAACAAGTACAACATGTAGCTGAACAAGCTTTTTAAATCACAGAAACTCTAAAAAATCGGCGTTTTAGGTGTAATTAGCTAAAGGCAGCAAGAAAATGCAGAAAAATTATACTTAATCACTCCAAAGTCTCTCTTTTGTCTCTCTGCTGCTGTAGAACTCTGCAGGGCACCAGGCAGGAGCTTGCTGGGCTGTATACAAGTGCAAAAACCTCGCAAATGTGGGTTTTATAGTAGGGAAATGAATTAGATAGAAATTAGCCCAAAAATGGCCAATAAACTACTAATTTCTGGGCAGAAACCACTCCTCCAGGGACAGATAGGCTGCTCAAAGCTCCTCTGTCTCACAGGTGAACAGAGAAACTTCCTTCTATCCAAGTAAGGTATGGGCAAACACAGAAATTTGTAACACAGCCCTGAATTCAGCACTAACCTGAAAACTGGACTATACTAGCTTAGAAAGGCGGGAAAATAAGTATATATATATATTTTTTTTTCAGAAAATAAAGCAGTGACCATTACCAGGGCAGTAAAGGTGTCAAAGGCATTGCAAAAGCCATGCTGTGCACATAACAGGCCATAGCTGGTAATGTGAGTAAGTAGTTGCTTGTATAAAAGTTTTTCAAATATTTTGGTAATAGGGCACAAGGTAAAAATACGTCTGTAATCCTTCAGCCTATTAGGAGAAGTGACGTTAGGTAGAGGGATTATAACTGCATACTTGAATGCTGGTGGGATAATACCTAAGGTAAGAG
Source organism: Protopterus annectens (assembly GCF_019279795.1). NCBI lineage: Eukaryota > Metazoa > Chordata > Ceratodontiformes > Protopteridae > Protopterus > Protopterus annectens. Next base: position 395,847,495 of record NC_056727.1, read on the forward strand.
AGAGGTGAATGATACGAGTAAAGGTTTACTGATTTTTTCAGCTGCAAGAATTAGGAAGGTGGGATGAGCATAGCTGGATCTAGATCCTGAATTGTTGAGTTTGTGAAGTAGGAACTTTGTCTGTTTTCCCGAAATTTCACAAAAGTGGAAGCTTGATGCATAAGAGGCTAAAGGGTATAGACCGGGAATATAGAATCTTATTCTTCATTGGTGGGGTAGTATATTGTAGGAAAGGTCTTAGTTATGTGAGTTGTGGTAAACTGCAAAAAGTGAGCATGATCATTAGCAAAGATGGAATGATTAAACGTTAAGGGTTTATTGTTGGTAGCTGAAGATTTATTTAATGTCATTGTTAAGCATGTTATTTCTCTCCAAAACTGATTGAGTCTAAACCTTCCTGTTTCGGTTTAAGGTACAGGGCTTTTGCAGTATTTGTTGCAACTCTTGTTTCACTGTGTAGCTTTGTATGGTTGGGGTTCCTTATCCAGTTCTTCCAGGTTGAATCTATGACTTTAATTTTGTTTTTAATGTCCACTGAAAGGCCATGGGCAACTCTGTGATCTAAGCCCTTCTTTTTTAAGAGGGTAGAGTGTATCCTGAATGGTGATAAGTTTTGTTTTGAAAATTTCTAAAGCTGAGGTGGAGGTCTGGCATGGCACACAGGGGAGTCCAATCTATACCACTGAGTAGGGTGTTGAGATTTGCTAGCTTATTATTAGGGATAGATCTTCTCCATTATTTGAGGAGTTTTTTTATATGTTCTAAATGGCCAAATAGATTTAGTGAGTGAGTGGTCATTCAGAGCACTGGGGAGCATTTCACTATGAAGACACCTATTTATAGGTTCATAGGTTCATACTAGGCTATCTGCCCTAGGGCATTTATAAGCCTAGCCAGAGTGTGTTTGGGTTTCACCACCCATTTTAAATTAATTTTGCTATGCCCTTTTTCGAGGTTAGTATACTGTGCCTCTGTCTAACAGTGACACAGAAGTGATACCCGGGGTAAACCTACGATCTCCCATCCACTCATCAAGATTCCTCTTGAAGATAGGTTCATAGGTTCATACTAGGCTATTTTGCATGTTGATTATTATTAGGTCAAGTGTAATGCTACAGACAGTTCTCGTATTGGTGCAAGTAAGGGCATGTATTATTTGGCTAAATTTCTGCAACATTTTGCTTAGAGGCAGAGAGTCTTTCCCAATAGCACTGATAGTGAAATCCCCAAGAATAACTGTGTTGTTATGTGCACCTTTGGGTAACATATGTTGCAGAGTTTTATATAAAAGGGAGGAAGATGGGGGGCATGTAAACTGCAGCAGTACACATGTGAGTGCCTACATAATGTGATGTGAGAGACCACTGAGTTTGAACCCTTGTCATCTGCAGTATGAGAATTAGTGCAATCCACAACTGTAATTGAGGTATTCCTTTTGATTAGAATTGAAGCACAACTATCAGATCTAGGGCCTGGTCTGGTGTCATTTTATATATATAGTAGTTCTGTATAAAAGTAGAGTGGCAACAATCATCCTTCAGCCATGTTTCTGATATAGCAAAAATATGGGGCTTTTTTGGAATACACTGGCGTGATAGCACTGGCAAGATTTAAGCTGGGGTGTTTCTTTTACCCCCTTTTCCACGTCCTCTTATTAAGATGGAAACAAATGCAGCTTTAAGTCATATCTTGGTAACTGCACAGATGTCTATATTCTGGAGTGTGAAGAGAGCTTGGAGGGGTGTAGTTTTTTGTTTAGGTCCTGGCATTGATCCTGGCATTGAACAGTAATACCTTGAGGTTCATTTGAGTTGATTTTTCTATGTCGGTAGGTTTGTCAATTTGACATTAGCTAAAAAAGGCACTAATAGGGTGGATAATGTTTTAGCCAGTATTCAAATGTTTAGATGGCATGGCAAAGCAAACATGGCCTGCTAAAACATGTCCTCCCAAGCTGAAAAATATTGGATCCCCTTAGAATGACACCAGAAAGACAGGTGGTGGTTGAAATTAATAATTTTTTGCTAATATTGTATTCTGGCATCATCCTCAGTTATGGTAATATGCTGCTGAATGCTAGGCTCATACCAGCCTAAAATGCATAGTCTGAAAGCTCCATAATATCACTCATCATAAAGTCCAGTGAGGTACATCTCCTGACATTTACACATAATTGGACTATGATGGAATCATACTGGTACTTGTGGTGTAATGACTTGAGTGCATGCTTGATTTGGGGGATCCTGGCTCCAGATAAGTAACTACCAGTTCTCTTCTTCTTGTTCAGTTTCATTAGAGGAGCACTGATATATCTTACAATGGAGTCCCCTATGATGGCAGTCCTGGGAAGTATGATTGCTTGCCTTAAGGGCTTAGTGTTTGGAGATGCACTGAGGGTGACAGTCTGTCTGATGTTAGGTGTTGTTTTTTCTGAGTGCCTTTGGGCTTGCTGAAGCATGTCTTTGACAACAGGTAAGCTAGGCAATGTTTGCTGCTTAGGAAGATTACTTTTAAGTGCCTCAGCATATGTTACTCTATGTGTGCATTGTGTACTATGTGAGGTGGGTGTTGTGTACCTGGTTTTGGCAAACTGATGTACGCTTGTATATGAGAATTTCACCTGCAGTGTCATTGTGTAAGTAAACCTCTCACATACTGTGTCTGCTTCTTTAAGGATTAAGTGGTTATCAGTAAACATAAGACAATTGCTACATTGTATCAAGATGCCCATATCCACCAAGCTGGCTATAGAGAAGTTAGAAAATTGCATATCTATACTATTCAATTATTTGACTGGTGAGCTACAAGGGGGTTCTGTATTATGGTTAGAAAGCTACGAAGGGGGCGTTGTCAGTGCAGACTAATAAGAGTGATTTATTGGAGCAGATAATACTAAACATTATTAAATTCTACTAACTTTAAATTATTCACAGTACTGAATTATACTAAATCTGTAGGCACTGTCTCTCTGTCCCTGACTAGCTGCTCTAAGTTTGTTGGCGCACAAGGTATTAGCTCTATACTGCCGCTTTACAGGATGCAATTTTATGGACCATTCTACTAGAAAATTTTGCCTTCTAGGTGTTTGCTACTATACAGGGCAAACCCATACAAACTCACAAAATTTACAGCAGCACAGAAGAAACAAGAAACTAACTAATAAGCCCTCTGGCCAATAAAATGACTATATTACAAGTCCTTTTATGTATTTCCCAACTCAAAAAGACCAGGTAAACACCTCTGACCACAAGATGAATAAATCCAGTTCTCCTAATGCAAAAACAAACTAGAAGAGATTGACAACTGCAGTGCTACCCCAGACCAATTAAACAGCTAACTTGAAATTCCTTGTTGAGGGCAATTCTGAGACAGTCTTACAGCAGTAAAACTATGAGAGGAAGTTCAATTTCTTACAAAAAAATTCAGTGAAATACACACATGAAAGCAGGAAAACAGTAGTTACCACCCAAACTAGCTTAAGCAACTGTGATTTAGTAATCAAAGGTACTTAACTTTGCCTGGATGGCACTTGATACAAGTGAAACACTTGTGGAACACAGCCTAAGTGTTGCTGAGCTCTAGGAAAGTAAGCAGAACACAATATGTACTAAAAGAGGTTTACTCACGAGTGACACTGGTTTGATGGACAGGCTCTTATTATTATGGATGTATGGAAAACCATGCATGGGAAAAGTACAAACATAGCTTGTACAACAGACAATAGAAATGAAAGAGGGAAAGGAGCGAGCTTGAAAATTAAATTACCATAAGGGCTGGAGGCCCATCTTATAAACCCCCCACTGCCAAAGAGTGTGAGGGTTGGGAAAATGTTTCAAGGAGCAAGCAGGCTATCTAGAGAGGAATCCAGTCAAATAAAGGCAATATTGGAGTTATTTAATAAGCTGTAGTTTAATGGATTAGTGGGGAATGGTGCAGACACATAATACAACTTTAAGCAGGTAAATGATAAGCAGAATATAAAAGCACTGAAGCACAAACTGGAACAGAGACAGTTTTCTCACTATTGAACTTCAAGTACAGTTTAAGACACCAGAGTATGCCAAAATTTACCAATGACACTGTTTATGGAAAAAATGCAGTAATAAATAACTAAGACTCAAATCTTGGAGTAGTAGTCCACAGTCCTGCCACTACTGTAAATTAAACTACAAGACTATGTCCCAGCAGGATTTAAAATACAAAAAGATAACTTACAATTAATTCTATTTGTGGAAAGAACATTTCAATATACACAGGGTTTATCATTAAAATATACATTTTCATAACATTCCTTAAAATCATATCACTGTTCAGATTTATACGGTGTGCCTTAGGTCTTACCATACTTTTAAAAGTTAATTGATTCTATGGTAATGACCCTTTGCAGACAGCCATGCAATCACAATCAAAAAGAACACCATCCTTCATGTATTTCTCCTTATGGTTGCAGAATCATATGTGTTGCTTTCACAGCGATATTTATTTATTTAACATGTACACAGAGAGAAATTAAAGTTCTTTTCCATTATAAAATTATTGTTATTACATTCAAGTATTCTGCAAGCATAAATCACTCTTCATATTTACAATTATCACTGCCACTACAATGACTTAAATACTAGATGTGGAAATGGGTTCTGTGCTGTTCATATTTTGTGCTTTTAAAAGCATAATTTTAAGAAATTATGCTCACTTAATTGAACTAGACAATTTGTATTGTCATTTTGATGTAAGCCATGTGGTGTAGGGATTAAATTATCTGCCTTCAGGATTATCTGATCCAGATGCATAAATGTTAGGGAATGTCTAGATTCTGTAAACACTGAAATAATTTCTGTTGGAATTTGCCTAATCAATTAGCTGTACACTTACTCATTCTGTAATGGGTTTTAATACCACTGCAAAGAAACCCTTCATCAATTTTCGGCATTAATTTGTGCCCCACTCATATCATTTTTTTTCAATTTTCTGGTATATATAAACATAAAAAGGAGAAGTCCCATGTTGATGCGACATTTTTTTCACTGACTAAAAGAGACATTTTGAAAAATACTCATGTGAGAAAACAAAATTAGCTTACAGATTAGATGCTTAGGGCTATGATGCAGACACTCTGTCACTGAAACTCTAACTTCTATCTGAAACAATAAAGCAGCATATATTTCCTCACCGGACACATCACCTGACCAACAATTTCTACCTCTTATCATCAGTTGTGCTTTACTGCTAAACTGCAACTCAGTTATCCCAAGAATTCATTGTAAATACTGTATATAGTATTGTCATGGAATAATTCACCTCTGCAGTATTATATTTAAACAACTGCCCTGTCACCATATAACTCTTATTACTTCTTCTGTTATTTATTATGAAATGTTTTTGTATTTCACCCAGGCTGTGACAGAAACTGATAAAACTTTTTTTGTTTGTTTCTGAAACTGATAACTCTTGATCAGTGCACTACCCTGGTAAAAATGTAAATAAAACAAACATTTTAAGATCAGAACACAGTCGAAAATGTTACAAAACTCTACAATCATTCAATTTGCAAAACATGTAAGATGATTTGAGCTGCTGCCAATATTACAATTTCACAAAACAGACTTTTTAAGGTACTTAGGATTTTGGTTTATCAAAGCAAATGCTAGACATTTCCAGAAACAAGCCACACCAGAGAGACAAACTAAACAGTCAGAGCTAGGATGAATGCCTGCAAATACCCAGTTATTTGAAGAATGGCTGACAAACCACTGGACCATACTTCTCTCATTTTAATCAGTCACATCAGGTATGTTTTTTTCAAGGGTATTTCCATATAGCTCTGCATAGAATGACAAGGGAGATAAAGCTCATGCAATCTTTTTATATGTCTGTGAAAGGTCTGAACATTGTTATGACTTTCATTTGATATTATAACACAATATATCCCTTCTAACAAATGTGCACTTGGAAAAAAAAGCTGTCATTGTGCTACTGCAAAAATGACCTTATAAAATGATGGACCTTAAATCACACTGAACAATTGCTATCCAATTGCCCTTCCACTTTGAAAAGTATTAGAACCATGTATTTACCAGTACATTGCATTATTTAACTCACTAACATTGATTAACTAGCTAACATTAAGTATTTCACTGACTCAAAAAATTTTCAAATTCAAAATTGCCAGTTAGAATATGGTAAACAGTTTGCATTATCTTGCAAGAGCTTTTCAAAACAATTGAGTTTGTTTGTCATGCTAGGTTTTTGACAATTCTGAATTCTCCTAATTTCATCATTCATCTTTTAACTACAATTGAAGTACACTACAGATTAATTACACAAATAAGATACCTATGGAACAATGCTTACTACACTGGTTATCTTTGTCAGATTAAGCATACAACGTTCATGAAACATACAGCCCATCCAATGCAAACTTGAAGCAATTTCAAAAACACAGCAGTATATAACAGCAACCACAGGAGGATACTAAACAATGACCAAGCACTATATTACTTCCAGCCATGTTAACCCACATCCACAGGTCCTGGAAGTTGACCAGTGAAGTATTTCTGTCCTCTTCCTCTGCTAACGTTATCCTGGGAGCCCATATTAACTCAGTTAGCTCTGACTCAATAAAGCCATTATGGCACCCTAACTGACTTGACAACCTACATGTATTTCCTTTGATCTGTAAAGAATTGGCCTCATCCCATGCAGTTAACCCCATCATACTGTTCTCCATGTTGTGCACCACACCTTCCCACACATTTCTTTCCACTTCTTCCCTAAATTACAATTGTTAAAACCACCAAATATTTCCTGTCTGCATTTAACCTCCCTTACCTTCTTGTACCTACCACTCTCTTTTCGCCATCTGTATCCAGAATTCTCAACAATATCACTCCAATGATTTTCCTTATGCAGCACATTTTTATTCACTGATCCTTTCCTCTGCCAGTATTGTATACGTCTAAACTTTAGCTATTACCTTCCTATTCTACCCTGCTATCAACAATAATTCTCTACTTTCTGCATTACACTGCCCACTTCTACCCAAGAAGACATAACAACCATTTGTCTTCAGGCTTTTCCTTAGACATTTTTGTCCATATAATACAAATGCCCCACCAGCTCTTTTTGGCTTCCTCACATAACCACCACATATTCAAATGTACATACTCTACCACTTATGTAAATTGTCTGCCCCTTTGTGCCCACACCACACTATACTTAACCCCTTCCCACCATCTTTACTCATTAATCTTCCCAGATGTGCAAACGTCTAAGATATGTACTCTCCTTTCATAGTTTCTCTGCTGCATGACGTAGTTCCCCCCATTCTTTACCCCTGTTCCAGTGTTTACTCACTTCTTCCCATGCTTACTGTAACTTTATTTCAAGTTCTGCCTCCATCACTTCTAAATCCTTATATATCACCGCAGCCTGACCTTTCTTTACTCTTCACCAGTTTTGTTTATCAGCACTCACATTTGTATAACATCCATCTCCCTTTTGGCCCATTTAACCACGTCTATGAGATGAAGGAGGACTGCTTTATGAAGCAGCCATTCGCTCTCCCTTTACCCATGCTGCTTTTGCTGTAATAATTTAAAATTTCAGAATAAATTCTTTACCTATAGCCTTCATAAGTCATTAATAGAACATAAACCCTTACTCTTTCATCTCTCTTCTTCTTTCCTCAAATGTTTGGCACATGGGGCCATTTGGTGTTCTATTAACCATATTCTTATCTTGGCTTCTCAAATTTATTAGACGCCTTCTTATTAAGACTTTCCTGGAAACATAGCAGTAAATCCCAAATTTGGACTTTGTGGACATTGGGAAATTTGGGATTTTCATGGCATTGTCATTTTTAGGTCAGGATGCTCATTCATACTAACTTAGATTTCTTCTTATAATTACTACTTGTTATACCCTCAGCTTGGTTACTGAGTGTTCTGCACTTAGGAAATCACTTTTAAAAAACATTGGGTCTAATTCCTAGAATTTATCTCGTGAAAATGTTTTGAGATTTATTTTGTTTTAATTGTAAATGGGCTCCCCTGCTTGTTCTCCACCAGTATTAATTCATAATCCTTTCATTCGCTCAGCCTGTAGGCTACTTCCACAGCTGTATATCCTCTAAAGATGGTAATTTCCCACACAACTAGCTATCTGCTCATTCCGATTTTCCTACCCTTTTCTTTTCTGTAGGTATCTATTACATATTGCTAAGTACTAACTAGAGGTTATCCTGGCAGTTGGTGCAGATGGTTAAAGCTGTGAGCTGTATTACATGTGGTGAAGGGTTTGATTCTTTCAACCCTCATCTGCCTACTGTGTGACATTGCTCCCAGATTGCCCCTCAAAAGGGACTGTATGCCCAGTGGACTTATGTGGATAACAATGGGGTATTAAATTATTATTACTAATGCCAACATCCTGTCCTGATGGCTAGTTCCAATGTGTCGAAGTACAAACAGGACTAACAGTACCACTGAGATCCTTACTACTTCTGTCTTTCTAGTCAACCACTCACTGAGCTAACTTTCCCAATCAGTTTGTTTAACTGCAGACACTGTTTTAATTCTGTTAATTTATCATGCCTTTAGCACATGGCAATCCCACTACTGAATAGTCACCCTTCCCTGTCATAGTCACAAATGAATAGTGTGTCTAACATACCTGCTTGCTTATATTCATCCCTTGTAAATGTAAACTGCTATATCCCCTCCCTCTATGTATTTTTTGCCAAATGTCCACAATTCCCCTGGCCTCTTTAGTAATGGGCGCTAACCCTAATTCTAACACTGCCCCTTCCCTCAAACCTAACCTTATACCTTACCTTCATAAAAATCTTCCCATAACACTGTCAGTTACTATCCTTCACTCATCCCTGACCCTAACCTAGCTTACATACACATGGCAAAGAGTCTTGCCCAACAACCCCACTTTACACACCTTTGACATTTCCACCGCTTGGCTACCCAAACCGTTGACATTAAACCACACCTGGAACTTGATTCTTGTAGCTTCATTTGTAGCTGTGTGAAGATTGTGTATTACCACAAGATTTTAGTATTGTTTATACATTACTCTGCACTTCTATTTCCATAAGTATAATTACATGTAAAAGGTAGCTTTTTGTATGTTGAACCCTGTCTGGGGCCTCAGTCAGTCGGGTACATTATTTCATAATTGTGGCAGTACTGTGATCTACTGCCAGATTGAGCCTCCTTAAGTAATTTGTAACAGCATTACAAATAAATTTCTGCATAGTCCGGTGCCTTAGCCTGTGGTGGGATTGCAGTAGTGGCAGTGTTATGAATTCTGTTCCAAGATTTGTACATCAGTACTTTTTATAACTGTATGTACCTGCTTAAAGTTGCATTCCAGTGTCTTTCTGTTTACCTTGCTAATGCTTTTACCCCTGTTCTTTGAGTCTGCCCCCCCAACACATTAAGCTACAAGTTTCTGAAATTCTAACCATAGGAATAGAGTTCCAGTTTGAAAAAAATTCCCCAGCATTCCCCCTTCTCTTGTTGTGGTTTAAAAATGTTGTGTCTCTGGCTTCTGCCCCTTATTACAATCTGACTAACAAAATCCTCCTTCCCTTCCTTTATTGCTGTTGTCTGCTGTGTAACCAATTGAATTACTTTCCCACTGATTTTTTTCCACATATCCATAATACTTGAGTAAACCTCCCATCTTTGTGGTGTCCTTGCCACAGTCTGAGACACAGGCAATAAATTTATCTTATTGTTTTGCACTTCAGTTAACTATTTATAGTGCTACTACTTCATTTCTGCTTTATTTGTTGCTTTTGCTTTTAAATCATTCTAAAGGTCCCTAATACTTTAATTTGCCTGTCAAGGCAGTTTGTTTAAATTGTTTTGTTGTAGAATTACACTCACAAGCAATCTTTTTTGGTGTTATTACATCAAGAGGTTAGCTTTACCCTATATAGACACAAATGCCCAGAAAGTACATTTTATCTATAGAACTTCTCTTACAACTGAAATCTGTAATTTAGTGTGGCTAAAACAAAGCCATCACATGGAAACAAGCTTAAAGCAGATAGTTTACACATGAAACAGCACTGCTGTCAAATCATAGCAAAATCTAACCTAATCTAGTCTACTGCCAAACTCCCAAGACCAAGGAGACCTCTGCATTATCCAATCCACAGCCTACAGTAGACTACCCAAATACAAGCCCAGACAATATGGATATGCAATTTACAAATGTCTCCATAGACAGCTTGGTAGATATAGGCATCCTGAGACAATGATGCAATTGCCTTATGTTCACAAGACAATCATTTTATCCTTAAAAGAACAAACACAATGTGGAAGAGATGCACATACAATATTTTACTGGAGTCATAAATCTCGCATATAAACAAGATTGTCAAGAACACACACACTACTTCCACCACACATAGCGTGCACCACATACATAGATCAACTTTTGCTGAAGCAATAAAAAGCAATATTTCCAATTGTCAAAAACCTCCTAAGCCTATAAATGGCAATTCCTATCCTCAGCAATCTCTAAATCACTCACCAAAAGTGAGACCAAGCACCACACAGGTGCCTACACACAGTGTATCCCTAAGAGAAAAGCCCATATAGCAAACAAACACATTATGCAGGACTCCTGTAATGATGCTCTCTGTTGTACAACACACAGGTGCCCTATTCACCTGACTGAACAAGGAGAAGATAAGGGTTAGTTGCATATCTGGAGCCAGGATGCACCAAGTTATGCATGCACCCAGGTCACTGCATCACAGGGAATAGTATGATTCTATCATAGGCCATGTGGTCGTTAATAATCTGATACTTACTTCTCTGGACTATATGAAGAGAGACATTGTTGATCTCTCTGAATATGTGTCTCAGGCAGGTATGTACCTTGCACTGAGTAGAATTCTACCTTCACCAAATATGATTAACAGTATGACTAAGATGATTGGCTAGAGTAACTGGCTTAGTTTCTAGAGTCTTTACTATAAAATTCAATATTTGTCAGCATTTTAGGACATGGTTAAGAAACCACGTTGCTTTGCAAAAGATGGTCTGCACCTATCTCCCCTAGGCTTCTGAATATTGACTAAAACTTTATCTACCCTCTTAGAGCCTTATTTAGGCAGCGTCAAACTGACAAACTTACAGACATAGCAAATAAAACCCAAAGAAACCTAAAGGTGTTACTGCTCAATGTTAGGAACCTAAACAAGAAACTTCATATCCTACAATCTTTCCTTACTCTGGAGAATATAGACATCTGTACCATTATGGAGACGTAGGTTCATAGGTTCATAGGGAGGTACTAGGCTATTGACCCTAGGGCCTATATAAGCCTAGCCAAAAGGTACCCTGGCTTACGCCACCCAAGAAAATTATTTTCCTGTGCCACTGTCGAGCAGAGCCACAGAAGTGATCCCCGGGGTGAATTTCCTATCTCCCATCCAGTCATCAAGATTTTTCTTGAAGAGTGCTTTAAATCTGTAGAAAGTACTCTAGCAGTGGAAAACTTTAGTGCCTTCCACACTGTGACATCCCCACTCTGGGTCAGTAATCAAGGAGGCTAAATCTTCACCACTGACACTGCAGAGGGAAGTTCACTTGGAACAAAAATGGGTACACCCAGTATTTCCCGAAGCAGATCTCTGCATCAAGCACAATTTCCCTTAAGAGCACACGGGAAATACACTCAGTCCAGGGCCTGGATTACTCTTTCATAGGTTCATAGGTAGGTACTAGGTTATTGGCCCTAGGGCCTATATAAGCCTAGCCAAACAGTATCCTGGCTTTTGCCACCCAAGAAAATTATTTTCCTGTGCCCCTGTCAAGCAGAGCCTCAGAAGTGATCCTGGGGTGAGTTTCCTTCCTCCCATCCAATCATCAAGATTTTTCTTGAAGAGTGCTAATGAGGAGCTTTGTTTGATATAGATAGGTAGTTTGTTCCAGAGTATGGGAAGTCTCTGAGACAGGAATCTATACTTCCAGCATGTTTCTTTCTGTCTTCTCTAGGTCCCCAGTAAGACTTCTCACTGGCGGAGATATAGATTTGAGTCCTCAGTCGAGTGTCCAAGGCAAGTCCTCCAGCACCCTCTCTGTGAAACCAGTGTCCCTGCTCCAAGCACCTGATACACACACTCTTGCAGATTTGATCTTCACACACACACACACACACACACACACACACACACACACACACACACACACACACACGCACGCACACACACGCATGCACACACACGCATGCACACAAACACATGCACACACACACACACACACACACACACACACACACACACACACACACACACACACACACACACACACACACACATACACACACACACACACACCTGGATAAGGCTGGCACAGTTTTACTAGCTATGCCCCCTTCTGTCCAGACTATAAGGTAATCACTGCCACCAGACACTCCAAAGCCAGCTACTCTAAGTATCTTACAAGGATACCCAATTATACTGAGTGAAATTAATATTAATACAAATGGTAGTGTTTTGACCAATGCAGTAAGGCTTTCAAGAGTGGCCACAGAGTCACCAAATAGATATGAGTACTCTCAAAGGTTAAAATGTTCTCTAAAGGACCAGCTGCAATGAAAAGTTTAAATATATTTAATGATAAATAATAAAAGAACATAAAAATACTAAATATCTATTTACAGTAAACGCCGGGCTTTCAGTTACAGGAAATATTAAAATAGCACAGACAAATAGATTCACACTGATACAGAAAAACAGTACTTAACTAATTTCACTATATTTTCCTGACTGATCTAAATAATTACTATTCCCTGTTCACTTGCTAGACCAAGGCAATATGAAGTAGATGAGTGGTCTTCCTTCTTGGTCAGGTTTCAAAAACAGGCTGCTCTGAGACTTCTCTCTCATTTGGTATTAAAACATCATTTTTGTCTTAGATTACGGAATGACATCACATACATCTGGTCATCTGACTTCTGGTTCCCATGCTACCCCCATTGCTAGAAACTAAACCAGAATTTAGCACGTATGTGTTACCATATACACAGAACTTTGCTGAGATGTGTTATAGCATCTGGAAGGTTTAAAACCATAAAACATTTACACTCTTCCTAAAGAAGCTAATAAACCATTCTCTGGCACAGGCATTTATTCCCTGTCTGCAATCACAACTGTAAGATGCAATCTTTATGGCCTAAATTAAGTAATTTAATTTCTTACTATTTTTCAAAGTTAGCTGGACTGAGATTAACCTCTTCTCTTCCAGTATCATCTGCTAACATTTATCCATTTCCTCAGTTACAATACAGTCAGGACCCATTGTTGGTATATTTTTTTAACATGAGCAGCTTTACAAATACATTTTTCAACACAAGCATGTGTATAAATCAGTTTGATATACAAATGACATATAATTCTTTACAAAATTTTAGCTGGCTATGTTGGCATATGTTATACATCCACTGTCCTACTTTTCCTGGCATAGCTGGCAATTCCTCACATCATCACATCTCTCCCCCCTTTGAAGACTCAAGCTAGTTTTTCAAGTGCCTCTTGAGAAATGTTGCTTGAGAGCAATGAGCCTGTCTAGGAATATATTAACCCATGCCCTGTCTTGAGAACAAATCTGAACTGGTATTGCTGACATGAAATTGGCACCTCTGTCAGTCAGTACTTCTCTTGGGAAACCTACCCTGCTGAAGAGATCTAACAAAGCTTTTGCCACTTTCTCTGCCTTGATGGAGGACAGAGCCACAGCCTCAAGGTATCTAGTAGCATAATCTACTACCACCAGGATATACTTCTCCCCTGTGGAACCTGGGGTACTCAGAGGCCCCACAATATCCATAGATACCCTCTGAAATGGCTACTCAATCACAGGCAAAGGCAGCAATGAAGCTTTGACCTTGTCTCCTGCCTTGCCTACTTTTTGGCACTGCTCACAGGTCCTGCAGTACCCTGTTACATCATTTGTAATCCCAGGCCAATAAAAGTTCTGCATAATATGTCTCTTGGCATGCTTTATGCCCATGCGACCTGCAAAAGTAACATCATGAGCTATGGCTAGAAGTGCCAGATGGTAGGCTCTATGCACTATCAACTGCTGCATTACCTCACCCTCTAGACCTTCCTCAGGGGTCTACTCTCTGTACAGTAACCCTTTATTCCAGTATACAGACTTTACTTTTCCTTAAGAATCAGGGGCCTCCCTAGTTTCCTCCCTCAAGCCTCTTAGTGTAGGGTCTGAGAGCTGAGCCTGTCTCAACTCTATCTTTGTGACCATTCCCAGCTACACTTACACATGAAGTCTGGTATCTTCTGACAGCGGTACCTCACTGTCAGCCTGTATTCTACCACTCACCTCTACCGTTGCAGTCACTCTGTCCATGGGAGCATCAGTACCTACCAGCAGCTGTGGCTCACATTCAGGCTCACCACTACAGGGTAGCTACTCCCTGAAATAGCCACCTTACCAGTCCTGCCTTCAGGATGTCTGGGTCTCCCCTAGGCTACCAGACCTACATGCCTGTCTCCAAGCCTGACTTTGTGTAGCTGGATGCACATAAGGTACTGCTTTATCAAAATCATTCCCTGTCAAGACATCTGCAGGGATATCCTCAAACACACCTATTCACTTGCTTCCTTTTCCACCTTCCCAGTCAAGGTGAACCCTGGCATTTGGAATGGTATCCCTCCTAAAGCTCTGACTGGAGTGGAATGCCCAAGCAACTACTATTCCTGTTTAACCACTGCATGCTTCATGATAGTTATGTCAGAGGCTGTGTCTCTCCTAGCAGTGGCCTGTTTTCCATTCACTAAGATTGGGTATAAACTCTGGTGATAGTTTGGTACCCCTGTTGTCTCCAGACAACTTACCACTTTTGAAGGCTTGCAACCCGATTTGCTAAGACTGTATTAAAGGTTTTGTATTAATTTCCTCCTCTCTGTTTTTTATTTGTGGTATTCTTAATATTTGCTTTTGTGATTTATTAACTTACCACTGGCATACTGTTATCCTCACTTGCTGGTTCACCCACCTGTTGTTCACCATCTTGCTTCCATGGATATGTATATGATACATGGCCCCACTGGTTACATTTAAAACATTTAACCCATGATCCTGGCTGTGTACCTGAACTAGTGGCTTCCCCTGTTACTGGTGGACTCAGGGTGGTTTAGGCTGCCCACCATGGGTTCTCTTATATCCATGTGCAGCACTTGGTGTCCCCTTCCTGTGCAGTGATGCCCTGCTTGCTAAGTAGAGATCCCCTTTTTCCCCAGCACATCTGGAGACTCACACTACCTGTCTGCTAACCAGATTCTCATGTCCTCAGGCAAAAAGCTAAGGGCTTCTTCCCACACCAAAAGGTTTGCCAGCCCTTCAAAAGTGGTGACCTGACACCCACTCACCCACCTATGAAAATAAGTGCTTAATTCAGCAATATAATCACACACACTTTCGTCTGCCTTGTGTCTATGCTCATGGAACTTATTTCTGTAAGCTTCAGGTGTTAGCTTAAAGCATTCAAGTAAACAATGTTTGACTAATTAAACAATCAATATCAGACACTTTAGAA
Organism: Protopterus annectens; assembly: GCF_019279795.1. Taxonomy (NCBI): domain Eukaryota; kingdom Metazoa; phylum Chordata; order Ceratodontiformes; family Protopteridae; genus Protopterus; species Protopterus annectens. The sequence continues at coordinate 395,863,080 of NC_056727.1, forward strand.
ACAGCAGTTACAGCTTTACTATAGAGTAAGGGAGTCGGGAACCATACCCATAGCCCTTGGTCAGCATTATACCGTTTACATACTGTTTCAAATATATGAATAAAACTGTCAAAATTATCACCCTTTGTAAATTATGGTAAGGAATTTACTGACTTTTATTGCTTCTGGGGTTTGGTTATTCCCTTCCCCATTACCTCCATGACCCTGACGAAGAGTCAGCATCTCCTTCTCATCTTGACGCTGCTTCTCATTTTCTTCAGCCTCCAAATGCTGCAGTCTCTCTGCTGATTCTAATTCCATCTGTTTTGTCTGCCACAGTTTCTCTGCTGATTCTAATTCCAAACATTTGGCCTCCATTTCAAGTTTCTTTAACTCCAGATGGATTTTTAAGTCCTCTGCAGAAAAGGTGAACTGTTCTGTTTCTGAGGGCTGCAAATTCCCATCACCAGACTGGTGCAGTGCTGCACCGGTTAGCATTATTGCCTCACAGCAAGAGGTTCTTCAGTTCGATTCTTGGCTGAGGTACCTTCTGTGTAGAGTCTGTATGTCATCCCTGTGTTCATGTGGGTTTCCTCCTACATTCTAAAGACATGCATCTGGAGCATTTCTCCCCATGCCCCTGCTGAAAATGGTTTCTGTCCCAGTTGGACTTTCCTGGTAAACAAACATTAAATAAATAAACTGGGGACTGGGAGGGGCATTGGATTTTGATGAACTATCACTTAATAGGGTGTGGTTTGCTTTGGAATAGTTCCAAACTGTTACAGGATTTGCTGCATTTACCAAGTTGCTTTTTATTTCAAAGGACACAGCTTGGTGATCTAACCGCAACACTGAGGATGTGACGGGGGGGGGGGGGTGCAGCACTCTCCTCTATTAGCAAGTACGAGATTCAGAATGTTTGAACCTCTGTTGGATGTGCGCACTGCCTGGTCAAGGGTATTTGTATTAATAAAGTACAGAAATCATTGTGCCTGTGATTATGAAGCAGTGTTTGTCTCCTAGTCCACAGAGAGGTAGTTAAAATCTCCCATTAATAGAGTATTGGTTTTAATGGTGAGTGTCTCCAGTAGGTGTAGGTATTAGTTATGGGATTCTAAAGATGTAGAGGAGTGACCTATAACTTCCTTGAATATGGTATGGGACTTTGCCTATGTTGATTTGCACGTGGATAAGTTCCGGGGCATTATCCTGCTTAACTAACACAGAATTATCTTTGTTGCTAATACAGATTGAGTCTCCTCCACTTTTTGTCCCTGTCTGTGCAGCTGATGGTCTAAATGTGTGGAAGGCACTGCAGCCTTACACTGCCAAAGTACGTTCTACTAATTTAAACCATGTTTCCATAATGGCACAGATGTTTATTTCTCCAGAGTGAGCAGAGCTTGTAAGGTGTGGAGTTTCTTGTTTAGGCTCCTAGCATTGAGCAGTAATACCTTTAAGTTTTGGGGAGATTTATTTGCAATGATGGTAGGTTTTTCAATTTGGCATTGCCTAAACATGACTGTAAGAGGGTGAATAAACATTTAGCCAATATTCAGAAGCCTAAGGGAGACAGGTGCAGACATCCTTTGCAAAGCAACATGATCTGTTAACCATGTCCATCCTTGCTGGCAGATATTGAATCCCCCTGGAAAGATACCAGAAACTAAACCAATTATTGAAGTTCATCATCTTTTGTTCATACTGTGGCATCATCCTTTGTGAAGGTAGAATGCTGATTAATGCAAGGTACACACCTGTCTGAGACACATACTAAGTGAGATTAACAATGTCTTTCTTCATATAGTCCAGAGAAGTACACCTCAGGTCTTTAACTCCTATATGACTATAATAGAGTCATACTGGTACCTTTGGTATAGTGACTTGAGTGCGTGTGTAACTTGGTGCATCCTGGCTCCAGATAATCAACTAACCATTATCTTCTCTTTGTTCAGTCTGGTGAGAGGGGCACCTGTGTGTCATACAATGAAGGTTCAGATTAAACCCCTGACAAAAAGCAATAAATCTTTTGTGCTAGACTCCCTAGATTTAAAAAAAAAATTAAGCACATAAAAGTGAATGGAAATACCAACATTTTGACAATCAACATGGAAGTGCTATACACAGTGCTCCCACATGATTACTGCATCACAGCAGTCACTCATTCGTAAAATCCCATGTGAAAGGCTCTCCTAGGTGAGACAGAAGCATTAGCTTAGGATGCTGCTCAGCAACAACTTTTTTCAGTTTGTGACACAGTTTTAGCAAGCCACATGGACAGTCATGGCACCCAATGTAGCAAACACTGCCGTGAGAAAATGGAATATTGTATCTTTAAGTCCCAATTTTCCATCCCACTGCTACCTTCACTTTATTGATGGCATCTTCATCATATGGGAGAGCAGCAGCTCACAGCTCACGTCTTTCACACCAGCAGATCCAAATCCATCCTTAGATTCACAACACACTGCCACCAGGACAGCATGGACTTTTTGGACCTGAGGGCCTTTAAGGACCTCATCACAGGAAGGCTAATTAATAACTTATATAGTAAACCCACTGGAGTTAATTTCTTTCTTCACAGCAACAGCATGCATCCCCAAGTTACAAAAAGGAATGCGATCAAATCACAAGGCATGTGGATAGCCAGGACATCGAAAACTCCCCAAGATCTCTACAAAAACATCTCACATCTAGAAAAGGATTTTCTAGCTAGAGAATATAGTGACAGGCTGGTTAGATCACTTTAAAAACCCATACAGGACCTAAAAGCAACCACTGACCCCACTATATGGAACCAGTGAACAGATGTCTTAGGAATTTAGGGATGGATTTAGAGACACTCCTCATAGTCTTTAGCATGTTTTATGTTATTTTCTACCTTTTATTAGTTTTATTAACTGGAATATTGTGTTTTCCATGACCACTAATGTTTTTACACTTTTTACAGTTTTGGACTATTTGGTTCTAATGGGTCAATAACCATACCATCAGCCATAATGATTCTAACCAGTTGTGGTCTGATGGGAAGTTCACTTTACCATCAATCAACTGTAATAACAGGTAGGGCATTAGGATTGTGAATGCTGAAAAAGGATTGAGCAGATTAACTAACACCAATCATGTGGGTGGCCACTGCAGGTTCCCACACCAAAATTAAAAATCTGTTTGCATGTTCAGTGTCTGTATGCTAAGACTGATGGTTTAGCTTGTCAAATATTATACATATATTATTTATTTCTGAGTTTATTATTCACATATAGATTTTGAGGTTTTCCTAGGCATGTTGGATGGCTAGATGCAAAATTCCAAACTTCTTGCCATCAGTTATGGCAACCTCCTGCCTATGTCCCACCACTACAACTGATACAGGAATATTAACATATTTTCATCCAAATAAAGCTAGATTATTTTTTTCAAGCACCCACACAGGTGACCAACTAAAACACAGAGTGTTTTTTGACATTTACATTCAGAGTACCCCCACCAAATAATTTATCATATTAATGTCTCTATTCCCTGGGCAGTAATGTCTGGATCCTGTCTGAGAGGGTTTGGAGATTTACCCCATGAGGGGGATTTTGATCTTTCAAGCTCTTTATGACTTGAGGATTATAGATCATAGCAACTACTTCAAGGAGACCTTAGAGAGTAAGAAATGAAACTTGGTTTGAGGACATACAACTGATAGTTGCAGGATTCTTTGGCATAGTGACAGACCATGTGGACAATGATAATACTGGGAAAAAGAAAGAAGCAAAACCAAATACAGTTTGCGGTTGTCCAAAATGCGGATTTATAATGGTGATCAACTCCAGCAGCTACGGGTTGTCAGATTTCCAACACTCCTGTAAACGCAAGTTTTCACAGTGGAACAACTAACCTTCCTACTGTAGGAAAATCAATAAAAATCAGGTATATCACTAAGTCCAGCATTTTTGGAAGTACCAAGATTAATATGTGAAAATGATCAAGTGTATATTTATGTATAAAAGGTTTTTTGCTGTTACAAGATAAAAATATAAATAATCATAATTTGTTCATAGAATATTTGTTCATAGATTAGTACTAAGCTAACTGCCCTTGCAAGCCATTTTAAGCCTAGCCAATTATCCCTTGTGAGACTCAAATGCTGCACCTTGTGTTTGTAAGGCAAACACCTTAACCGTTAGGCCAACCATAATATATGTCTCTATAGCTCTCTCTATATATATATTTATATTTATGTTATCTATATATATCAATATCTATATATCTGTGTATCTGTATCTATCTGTATGTATGTATGTATATATATATATATATATATATATATATATATATATATGGGTCTACTTCATTTGATCAAAAGACCATTTGACTTAAACCCATTTGATCGAAATTTAATTTGATCTAAAACCAGTATTCAAGGCATAAAACTGAGATTTGTCCCCCTCCCCAATGTTGTGTGACCCTGGAGTTGGTATATATAGTTGGGGGGTGTGGGGGGCACAGCTCCTCACACTGGGAGGGTGTGGGGGTGAAGCCCCCCACCTAGTTTCCTGTAAAAGAAGAAAATAAAACAAAAAGTACAGATTTTAAATGAAAATAGGTGGGGTGCTTTGCCCCCACACCCCCCAGTGTGAGGGGCTGTGCCCCCCACACTCCCTTAACTATATATACCAACTCCAGGGTTGCACGACATTGGGGAGGGGACAAATCCCTGTTATTTGCCTTGAATACTGGTTTTCGATCAAATGAAATTCCGATCAAATGCGTTTAGGTCAAATGGTCTTTCGATCAAATGAAGTAGACCCATATATATATATATATATATATATATATATATATATATATATATATATATATATATGGGACTACTTTGAAATGTCTAAAACCTATAACATCGAATCTAACACTACAAATCACAAGAAAATAACATCCCCGCCACATATGACACCAAACTACCAAACAAACTTTTTACTACGTTTCTGCAGGGGGGGCAAGCCCCCCTGCATCCCCCCCCCCCGCAGTAAATTAAATATACCAACTCCAAGATCACACTACAGTGGGAAAAAGTCAATTTCCTAACCCCATGGTATCAAGCCCTCCTGCAGAAATGTAGTAAAAATTGTGTTTGGTACTTTGGTGTTATTATATGTCATTATATGTGGAGGGGATGTTATTTTCATGTGATTTGTACTGTTAGATGTTATGAAATTCAATGTTATGGGTTTTAGATGTTCTGGTCTCAATGTTATGAAATTCAATGTTATGGGTTTTAGATGTTTTGGTCTCAATGTTATGAAATTAGATGTTATGGGTTTTAGATGTTTTGAAGGGAGATATATATATATATATATATATATATATATATATATATATATATATATATAGATATAGATATATATATATATATAGATATAGATATATATATAGATATATATATAGATATATATAGATATACAGATATATAGATATATAGCTATACAGATATGTAGATAGATCCAGATATATAGATATACACCTCCACACACCCTCCAATAGAATCAGGGACTCACAGAGGCAGGAAATGCTGTTTGTATTAATTACTTTGAAGAAAAGTGGAGGAAACTCAGTTTATTATAATTATGGATAGCAGCTTTTTAGAATTAGTACCTGCAGAATGAGCTCTGGATGTCATACATGCATTTATCCTCCCATGAGTGTGG